>NC_056739.1:1386835758-1386893258 GCF_019279795.1 Protopterus annectens
GTGTGTGAGTGTGTGCATACGTTTACTTTCATTTTACTAAAACACAGAAAATATTTTAAGAAAAAAGTCTATCTTAGTTGCCAGATTTCAATGTACCAAACATAGAAAATTTCGAATATAACGGATGTGACGGTCAACATTCGCTATTTTTCCTGCTTTCCATATTAGTGTGAAATAGTCACACAGCCCAAATCCACCAACTGAGCAAGGGTCTATGTCAGATGTTCGAGTTTTCAGAAACTCAAATTCATACAGTCAAGACCATATAACTGTGTTTCCGAAAAATCTAACATAAAAAAAAAAAAAAAACACAAAAGAAAAACAAAAATCTACCTTTTTTACGTTTTTGCAGGGGGCAAGCCCCCCTGCACCTCCCACACCCATTGCAAACTATATATACTAAATCTGAGATCACACCACAGTGAGGAAAAGAGTTAATATCCCAAACCTCACTGTACCACAATCTCCTTTCAAAAGTCTCCACCATATGAATTTTGAGAGTTTGAAAGCTCAATCAAGTGACAGGGACCCATGTTTAATCATAAATACAGCGGTAGACTTCAAAATGTTGACTTCTCATGCTGAAATGACTGCACCTGTTCACTGAAATTTATTCAGGATATTAAGGTGCAGCTTTACAATACTTCAAGTAGATACATTTGTGCAATTCTTATTCAATGTATGAATGTAAACCATATATATATATATATATATATATATATATATATATATAGATATATATAGATATATATAGATATATATATATAGGCATATCTGTCTACATTTATTCATTGCATGGTTATATGCTAAATAAGAAATACAGACAAGCGGTCACATGAGTCTAGCTTCTGGAAGTTCAACAGACCACAGGTTTAACACTGAAAAAAACAATGAACATGTGAAAGGTAAAAGAAGAAATCAAAAATAAAATAAAGATGACAATAACACTTAGGGCAGGTGAGTTTACCATTCAGGTGTCCATGATCTGGTTTTCATACCATTGACAAAGGATTTTAAACCACTACAGTACATGACTAGTAGCAGTATTTGAAGTGTCACATAAGACAATATACCTTTGATAAGATAAGGAGTCAACATTACTTTCTTGATAACAGAAGAAAATAAAAAGTGATGGTCCTTTAGATTTGATTAAAGTTTCAGTCTCAGTGCTGCAAATCAACAATATTTCCTTTAAGAAAATGGACAAGTAGGATATCATATGAAAACCAATGTGACTCATGTCAGACATGTACAGCTACTGAGATAGTTACACACCACAGGGTCTGCTACAACACTAACTATATTCTAAAGCAAGCAAAAGCCTGACCGTTTAAATACAACCCAAGTGCAATCAACACATTGCAATAAAAAGTCTCCCATTGCCTCACAGCTCTCAAGCTGCATTCATTACCAAACATAATAAATGTGACTCTTAAAATAAATTTGTTAGGATCGAAGTACAGCTCTTAACCTGTTAACTCAAGAATCACAGACGATGCCAAAAATTATTAAGGGGCAAAGACCATACATCAGGAATGCTTTTTTAATACTGGCCCTATCTTGAGAAAAAAATATCTTTAAATGTAAGTGGCACTATGTGCTTAAAGTGATTAATGCCGAGTTACAAAATCAGACATTTTAGGACAGATGGAGCAAAAAACTGAGATAAAATCAGGGACAGCTGAGAAACATGCAAGACCAATCTTATAAAACTAGTATAAAACAATACATTTTGCAACTCTGCATGCTATGGTGGGAACAAAAGTGTATAAAATATAAGTCTAAACATACTGAATAGCCCAAACCATTCTCGAGTAATGATATGTTAATGAATATATATCTTGATGTAACTCCAAAATTCCAGTTGATCAAGCCTACAGCAACATTTATCACCGTACTGAATCTTATTTATTGTACAAAACCCTAAAACAGCCTCCCACTTTTTCTAACACAGTCAATCCTAACTTGGTCTCCTTTATGATTTCTACACAGGATTATCTCAACTGCCAATGTTGAAAGGTCAAAACGCAGTACTTACATTGCTTGTAAAGGAGATCGTCCTGGACTGCTGTCATTACTATTCAAATGTTCCATTGCACCATTCAGCTCCTCCCTCATAGCACTGGTGAAGGTGCTTAGAGTAGGATTTCCCATGGAAGCAGTAGTGTATAGAGGTAAGCTGTTCTCAGCCATTGAAGCCTGTATGATACAAAGGATTAATATGCAGGAAACTAAGGACACAAAAAGATACATACATGTCCAGCAAAATTCCCAGAAACTCTAGTTTATGTTTTCTATGATACAGGTCATGTTCAGTTACATAAATGTTCAACATTTTGCTACAGAGAAAATATAGAATATTAAACTAATATCATATTCTCATTATTAGTAACCTGACATTTTCAAATGACAGGATTTATGGTGATATGTCATTTCAGATAACAGCACTAGCTGAATTACAATGAAAATGGAGCTCTATGTACAGTTAAATATGTTAAACCTACTAATTGAAATTAGTGGCACAGGATATACTAATTTTGATGCAGCACGAGATCATTTCACTTGTCTTCCAGTCTCATTTATATAAAGCATCACACAATATAAATGTGCTTGTAATACGAATGCCTATAAGCAGACAGCAGACCCTTCAAAATCACGGTTTGCAAGCCTCAAGAGAAAAGCAACAGTATCTGCAGTTCTCTGGTATAAACGAACCATGCAATATGATATACTCATAACTGGCACAGGTAAAATACAACATAGTTTTTGAGAGATCAAAATGCATTTTAATTACAGTACTAACATATTTTAAGCCCCATTTTCAGCATGAATGCCAAAGACCAGAAAAAAACAATAAAGTGTACACTTACTCATCTGAAAATAACCTCTAACCTGGCAGCTAAAATATCAGCCTACTTGTAATACGCAGTAAAGGATTGTAAAAACAAGGTATACTGCATGAGGCTACACTTGCAGGCTTTATACAAAATAGCAGTTGAATCTAGCATGAGGATAATGTAAGCTTCTTACAAATAAAAAACAAATTTAAGAAAAGTTTGGACTGTCTCTTTAATACAACTAACAATAGAAAGGTCACATGACATGGTATCCTATCACTCAGCACATTAATAGCTGTGCTGGAGTAATTACACTTGTGGTATTTTTGCCTCCAGTGAAATTCTGAAATAAGATGATGGAAATTATGATACTGCTGATAAATATTAATAAGTGAACTTTTAATTTTTTGCCACAATATTCAAAATGCTAAACACTCAGCTAATGCAGAAACAGCCTGATATGCGTTTGCCTCCAGGGACTACGGTGCTTTATGCACTTAAGAAAAAAGTTTAAAGAAATTAAAATTTAATATGTAATTAGAGCAGGACTCATATCTCAAAATGAGCAAAGTATTCATAGCCTACTGCTGCATCCTTCATTTTATCATTCTTCTTACCTGTAAAGCAGCATTTAGAGGTGTACAATAGGCGTGGCTGGTCTGTATATTTTTGATAAGGGAGGGGTTACTGCAGAAAAAAAAAATACACAATTAAGACATTTAAACACTCTCATGAGCCCAAAATATGGGGCAGCAAAAGTGCTATGTTATAATGATAGTCTGTTCCGTAATTAAAGACTTAAGCAAGCTTGTCAAAAACTGGTCTCTTTGGCTGTGAACATTATCAGCAGGGAATAAACTAACTGGCTACAACGTTTGTTAAATATTAGCATTCCATCCTATATTTGTGCCTCCAAATCATCTCATGTTTGTTATCACACACACTGAAAACAACACTGTATTTACATACATCTTGAGTAATAAACAATCATCCCTCCAGTGCAGGGTTTTTCTGGTATTTATCTGGTGCAGTAAATGGAAATGTCAAACATATTATTCAAGTAAAGAGAACCATATACTGAAGAACAAAATCCTTGGGAGGGAGATCTGAAAGAATTCCACAAGTCAGTAATGAAAAAAGTCTTGCCTAATAATGAAACATTGTATACCTGCTTTGATTGCTTCTAACATCAAAAGATTAAGCTTTCAAGGCAATATTTAGACCTTACAACTATGCAACTATGTATGCATTTCTAATACATATATATATATATATATACATATATATATATATGTGTGTGTGTGTGTGTGTGTGTGTGTGTGTGTGTATATATATATATATATATATATATATACACACACACACACACACACACACATATATATATATATATATATATATATATATATATATATATATATATATATATATATATCTCTACACACAAATACATACATACATATACATATATAGGAACAGATTCCAAAAGACTTGCTCTCACTGTAAATGACCACCCTGACAGCAGACTGAGAGCAAGTGTTTTAAAATCTGGTCCCCATTGTAAAGCCGTTTATATAAAAGTCGTGCACAGAAGTAAGTCACGTACACTGAGAACAGGTCCTTTGGAATCAGGGCAGACTTACACTGACAGCCACTCTTATGCAATCTGGCTCATAGTGTATGTGCATATACATGCAGGTTTACTCAAAGCTAATAAAGTATATTGTATCACTATCTACTTTGAAGGGAAAGAGACCAGGGAACTTGACTTCTAAATGTGGCCTGGTAATCAGAGGAGCAGTTTCTGTGTCGAAGATGGCCTCTATTCTTACGATATTCTGAAATAGTAACAAACACATGGTTCCATACATTCTTGTGGACAACCCATATTTGCAGCTCAGCTATGAACTTTTATTCACTGACTATTAAAGTTGCCTGATTATTCACTGTCTGTTTTTGTTAAAAAATCTATCACTCCTGATCAATTACTGTTTTCAAACAGATGGAAAGGTGAGAAATGTTCTACATATTTAAAATATATACTTTATGATGGAAAGATGATAAATGTTCTATGCATTTAAAATATATCCTTTACCAAAACAAACACTGCAAACTCTGACTAGAGAGTTCAACAGTGTGTTGTTAAAAAATAAAGACATCCGTACTATGCCCTCCTACAAATCTACTAAACTTTCATAGGTAAGTGCTAGGCTAGCTGCCCTGATGGGCCATTTTAAGCCTAGCCAATTTCCCTTGGTAAGAATCGAACCCTGTACTTTTTGTGGGGCAAACACCTTAACCATTATGCTAAGGGCAATTCTTTTCAAGACAGACTTGGAAACTTCCAGAACTTTGTCTGTCTATATCCCTCATTCTTCTTTCTGATGCCACACTGTGCTGGTTCCACATATCTGTTGCTATCAGTAGACTGACACATTCTTAAGAGACTAAGGCAGTGATAGGATACAGAAAGCCATCACGCACAGTTGGCAGCCCACATTAAGAGGCTGTGCTATAGTGCAATGTCCATTTTGCTTCTACAAGACAGACAGGGTGTCAATGGACTTTCTGCTTATCTTCCCTGCTGATTTCTTCATCTTCAGACCACCTAATGGTTTTAGGACAATGATGAAACAGATGGAGTCAAAACTGTTAAAAATCACTGACACTGGAAATTGTGTAAAATGTTCTTTTCATATGCATCCTGGTCTATTTCACCTCTGAAAGTTCCTGGGATTAGCAAATTTATTTGGTCATCAAAATAAGGGACAGGATTTTCAGCAGCCAAAACATGTCATGAAAACAGAAGTGTCAAAGAATTTTTGCATGGGCTTTTGGTAATAACAGATAGGTTCATGGGTTGGTACTAGGCTATCGGCCCTAGGGCCTATAAAAGCCTAGCCATAACAATTCCCTGGCTATTTCTTCCCACAATATCTACTTCCCTGGACCCCTGTCTAGCAGGGCAAATGACGTGATCCCTGGGGGGAATTTCCTTTAGCATTTAACAGATATTGAATTACTGAAAAGTTTTAAAATAATTTTCTAACCTGTCTCCCCTGGGGATGGAGGCAAATACTGTCAACATCCACTCCCACTGGCCAAAAAGAATTGTTACACTGTAGGAGATCCAGTGTCTCTTCTTGCTTTTGCATACCTGTGATTTCCAGCTACAGCACTTTTACATTCCTTGAGCTGGCTGAAACTACTATAGGGTAAAGTAGTTTAGTGTTTCCCCTTACATAAGCTGGAAAATGTTGCTAGGTGCAAGAAAATCCTATCTACTATACCTCTCTTACTGCCATTGTGACCCTAACCTGTAGAAGCAGTTTAGAAAATGGATGGAGAAAGGATTTTTTTTTGCTGTTGAAAGAAGAGGCTATGGAAAGATTAATAGCTTTTTCCAGCCATTGTATATTTTAATTTAACTGTCTGCAGTTGCTTTTACAGTGCAGAACGCAGTTTGTTTTATTACTCTTGTCTACTGCAGGTTATATTTAAATAATCGGTTAGTCTTTCCCACCACTCTAGCTATAGAAAAGGATTATTACAGCAAGTCCTGTGCAGACCATCTCAAAGCCCTTTACTTGTACTCACCTTCCTACTAACTGCTGCTTGGTGCTATATGCCTAGTGCACACAGTATCATCTGATTCCACACTGATGGATTTGTTGCACATCCACAAAACAAACAGCACCAGAATCTGGTTTGAATACATTGGACCAGAACCTGATACTTTAGGTAGGCTACTTTAATTATTGCATTAAAAGCTAAAAACTGTTCTCTGCTTCAACCAATCACACTAAACCACTTACAAACTAAGATATGGGGCAGAAATGGACCACATGGCTTACACCTTGTCTAAACATTTTAACATTCTGCCTTTTTGGAAAACAATATTCACAATTTAAAATAATTAATCTGTAAAACCATAACTACCACTGTAAGAAAAATCACTTTCTTGAACTGTTTATTCCAAATATTTCATATTCTTCACTCAATTTTCACAACCATTGTGGTCTATTTTGTTTTCATTTTTTAATGTTTTATTTTTTCATAATATTATTGTATATTATTTCAGACTCTGTGTTTCTACACCTATAACATTTTGGGTTCATAACCTATGCAAATGTATATGCACAGGCAGTGTTGTTTTGTTAATTAACTAATTTCTTCTTAGACTACATCCTACTTTCCCAGGAACATAACTAAGGTGGGAGGAAGGGGATGGCTGCTCTGCATGCAAACTGCTTGGGGGATGTGACTGGCAGCTGCCAATCAGGCATGACTGCAATACCAGGATTCATTTAAGAAGCAATGTCTGATAAAGTGGCTCCCTAAATGCATTTAGTAGCTTTCTGTGTCAGTAACAGCGGCAAAGAATTTGCTATAATTCAAAGTCCATTTTTTTGTCTACAACTTCAGGTTGAGGAGAGTAACTGTAGCAAGGAATCTGCTATGGTTCAAAGACACTAGCTAACCTAGGTACAGCTCTGTATTTTTCCAAAGCACACTTACTTCACTGCTACCTTTTTCCCCTTCAAGGGGACTTCAAACCTAGTCTAAAGACTGATAAACTCGGTTCCCATTCTGAAACTTCCTTATACTTTTTACAAATTTATGAGTTTACACCCCATGTTTTCAGTTACACTTCTTTCCTTTACAGCCTCTATACAGATTATTTTTTAACTTACACCACCTTTTCCAATCTGAAGAACTTGGTTTTCATTGAAATGTTCACTACATTCTGACTACTCTTAAATTCTTCTGCAGGCAAAAGCATGCCTTGCAAATGTACTGCTAACATAATCCTTCCACTATACCAGTTGTTGTTGTATCTTTCGGCTTTTCCCGTTTAGGGGTCGCCACAGCGGAACTCCAGTCCACTAATGATTGGCAGTAGATTTTTACGTACCGAGTTGCCAGCTCTGATGCACAACCTTCAACGAAGGTACGCTCATTCACGCATGTCTCCACACAGAAGACGCTTTAGCTGAGAATCGAACAGGACGTCTTACTGTGAGGCGACCTTCCACTATACCAGTACTACAGTAAATCCTCAGCACAGTGCAACTCTGATATTTCCCAGTACTTCCACTCGGGCAAACGTAAGGAGCTGCATCACAGCATTACAGACTGGTGGGATGAGATATGGGCGAGTATACAGAGAACCATACAGACACTGTAAAAGTATAATGAAATACTGGAAACACAGAGGAATCAGGCTATGGTCACTGAATGCTGTACAAGCACAACTGCACTCCAGGTGGCCTTGTCAGATTCGTAAGGAATTGCGGAGTTAGGCTTTCTAGGTCAATGTGGTACGGTACAGCCATGGCAGTACAAAGGAGAAGCTGTACTAGAGAGGGAGATGATCAAAATATTGAGTTACAGGTTCAGGGTGAAGGTTACATTAGAAATTACTGCTATGCAACCGAAACGTCCCTGTAACTGATAAAGGTGCCAAATGAACTGAAAACAAAACAGAGAGAAACTCTGTATGTTAACCCTCCAAAAAGAAAACAAAAAAAATGTGAAATTCCTGTTTTGACAAAGAGGCAGGAAATTATTCACTCTAACAACTATCACAAATGACTCACATATGCAAATACCCACGGTGATGAACTGACAAAGATCACTGTCAACAAAGCAGTGAGGCACTAAACATTCAAGCTTATCAGCATCTCTACAAGGAACTTCATTATCAGAACAACTTTTTCAGCAGTGCATTTACTGCACTACACTGCGCAACAGTGTTCTCAGATGCCTGCTAATACTGACCAAAACAGGCATACTTTTTACTTTCTCAGCCTTGCACTTTAGCACATCTAATAATATAACCATTTCATGTTAGCTAAAATCTGAATATTCGGAAAAGCAGTCCTTAGACAGTTAAGCAATACAGCCCCGCCTGATAAGAAAGACTATATGACAGATTGTAAAGTTCCTAGAATTCTGCTCCTGGTTTCCTCATTTAATGATTCACTAATTCCAACAACTTCCAAAATGTGACCATCCATTTTATACTAGTTAATGGATATCCACACAGGCAAAAAGTCTCATCCTGCAGTACTTTTCTACAGCACTAATTACCTTGCAGCATTCGAACTTGCTTATTTCTTTATTTGTTATTCTCATAAACCAAAGAGTACAAAAGGTCAAGCAGATGTGCAGAATGCCCTGCTATTACACAGACATTTTTTCTTCAATCTTCTTTATTACGGTGCTTATTACTTAACAGTCTATAACATAAAGCAAAAATAAAACAAGACCCACTGGAAAAACATGGTTAGCATGACACTTAAAATAAATGTAAAATAACATGTAATTAACGTACCAGCTCCCTTGATGGATTAAAAAAAAAAACTCTCCAAAACAAGTGATGTTTTAGCAATCTCTAAAATGAGGTCCCAGCCTCACATGCCTGAATCAGAGAAGGTAGCTCATTTTACAGGAAAGGGGCCAGACAGTAACAGGAATCCCTACCCAAGGTCTGAAGCCAATCTTAATTAACAAGCTGTCATTCTCCTGACAATCTGAACTGCCCTAGTTAAAGACAAAGTGCATGACACGGACATAAGAACAAAGACTTTAAAAACAGACCTGACTGCCACAAGCAGCCATGGCACAACCCACAGCCAGGGCTGGCTTTGGTCAGCTGGTGTCCTAGGCAAAAGGGCTTCACAGTGCCCCCACCCTGCACCACCCGGTGCTCCCATCCTGGTCTAACTAAACCATCCATATTACTTTTTTCTTCATTTTTCTCACAGTTTGTTTTACTCTTCAGTTTTTCCTGTATTCATTCAACGCATTTTAAAGAAACTATTTTTTACTACAAAAATAAATAAATAAATAAATAAACAAATAAATACTAGAAAAGTGTCCTTGCTAAAGCAGCTCCCTAGGTCGCCGGCTATGCCCACAGCACAGGAGTAACAAGACTGGTGCAACTTAGAATGCCAGTAGCAGACTTCTGTAGATGACAAAGTTCAGTGAAGTCCCTCCCCTTCTTAACCACAAAGTATACTGCACTGCAATAATCTACTCATGGTGACGTTAGTACATGCATTACTGTAGCAAAGTCCACAGAGAGAACTTCATGCTTAATGCAGAAGAAATATTTAATTGTCAAAATGATGGCTTATATATTGTTGATACATGGCCCTTGTATCAGCAAGTTGTCATAGGTAAATACTAAGCTGTCAGTCTGCAGACTCTTATAGGCCTAGCAAACACCCAGATTACACAAACACGGTACAAAGTCCAGCCAGTCATCACTTAGAAATATAAAATCATGGTAGCTACCATCCACTCACTATCAATTTAATAAGCCATGTACATAAAGTCTGCCTATTTTATGCTAGTAATTTATTTCTCAGGACTTCACTGAAAAATGGGACTTCCCACCTTGACTTCTAACAAATGCATGTAAATGCATAAATAAATTATTCTGCTAAAAATGGGTGAAATACTGTCCCAGATGCAAAAACATACATTGTTATGCACACAACATCTTATTCCACAGAGAGTGGTGTGATCATTTGGCATAACACAGAAATCCCTATCATAAACAGTGACTCGCATATAAAAACAGTACCCCCAGACTAAGTTTACAGTATTTCTAACACCTTTTACTTTAATCGCTGATATACTGTATTCTTGCCACAATAGTGTTAGCTCTATTTTTCTCTATAAGAATAGAATATACTCACCTTTCCATAATGTTTTACTGATTGTTTTTTCTTGTGCATCCCACCAGTTGCGTGCCCCCCCCCATTTTTTGTCTGTACTACTTTTCGCTCCCATAATCCTTTGCAGCATCAAAAACCCAGAACACAATGTAGGATTTCTTTTCTAAGTCTCCTTCTATCTGAACTGCTTCACCAAGCGGAGCCTCTCTGTTTGCATCCTTGCCCAGCTACTAGGTCATTTTCCCATCCGTCTGCTGTTTAATTCAGTTCTCTGTTTGTTCCGACTTCAGCATAGAAGTTGAATTTGCAAATGAGAACTGTTAATTCAAACTTTGTTGTCGCCCAATTTAATTTAATTTGTTATTTACTGTTTTGAGTGTTTTTATGTGCTTTTGTTTAGCTTACTATAGATACTATAGTGGCCATTGTGCAATTAGCTTATGCACATATATGGTGTACACTTTTAGCCTAGTGCTCTACTGTGCTTGTTTCACTGATGTAAAATGTAGTAACAGTTTTATTTGGCAAACAGTGCAATATTTCATGTTGCTGTGCTTTTAAATATTAAGCATTTTATAAATTGTGGTCAAAGAAAGTATTTTTACATATTGTCTGTTTGTTCTGTCTGTGCACCTAACTACTACCTTGTCCTGCTACTCTATTGTTACTCTGTCTAACATCCCCTTACCTTTACTTAATCCCCTGCTTCCCCCTCCTTTCCTGTTGTTACCTTTACTAATCCCTTGCTTCCCCCTCCTTCCCTGTTGCACTCTCTCCACAATGGTATCGTCTTAGCCTGTGCCCAACCCTATACTCCTTGTTAAACCCCTCTGTACCTATCCGCATTTTTTTTCTCTTTTTCTTTTCATAGCCTGCTAGCCCTTTCAAATGCCTGTGGGCTTTGTATTAGAACATTATCCCACCACGATTTTCACGCAGGAAAGGGCAGGACCTACATGACTGACAGGGCTGAGTGACAAGACATGCAGATTATACAGTGTCATGGTGAATATTTATAACACAGGCTTCATGCTTTATGTTATCTTTAATTAGAGTTACCACAGCTTTTAGTATACAATATGTAAAACAGAGATTAAATAAAGGTATCCTTATTTTCTACATTTGTAAGTGCACCTTCGAAACCACCGCATGTCCTGGGGGTCTGACTTACATTGTACTTAGTCTTAACCACATTACTGTGTTGTCGGGTAAGAAGCGGGTCAAAAGGGCAATATGTACGCAGTACGCACAAGTTCCCAGTTTTGCACTCCGGACCCATAACCCATGCCCCCCCACCTTTACAGAATAGGAATTTTAAGTCTGTGTAATAGTTTTTATACGTGCAGCATACTACGTGTTTGCACCCCTCCCCTTTAAAGAGTTGTAATTCTCAGCCTAATAGTGTAATACTTTTGTATAAATGCAGCATATTCTGTGTTCGTTTGAATAGGTAAATCTGTTTGGATCGGTACAGCATTTGTAAGTACATGTTCTGCCAAATTATTTAGTGTTAGATGTAATTTATGGAAGCTTTTGATCACTGCAAATTGGAAATCCTGGTACCAGCAAATAAGGGAGAAAAGGCTTTGTACATAAGTAATTACAACGTTTAGCATACTCATCTTTCTGAGGATGGGTTTCCCATGTTTATTCAAAGCACTTTTCAAAACAAACGTCATAAACAAAGTGCTGGGCGGGGTTTGGGCGGTCCTTGCTACTGCGCATCTGGTGGGGTAACGTTTTAATACAAAACCTGCCTGTGGAAAGGCATTCCTCTACACTTCAAAATTCACACACAACTAGAACGACATCTGATCCATAATTTGAAGCAGCATGGCAATTCTGGACCTACTATATCCAAGATGCACACTGCTTTAACTAAATACATGGTCCAAAGGCATTAAATACTTCCCTGAGTTTTGTTCTGGACACAGTTGCTTTAAAAATAAGAAACAACGAATAAAACAAGTACAGCTTAACAAACCTATTTAAACTGTTGCTTTTACACTGGCTTTACAGTGTGCATTTTAAAAGTTGCCAGCTGTCTGGCAAGCAAGCAACCCAAGAATCCTTTTAATAGCACAGCTTCTACTAGTCCTCTGTTCCTCAGTAAATTGTTCTTAGTACTAGCTTCACTGTATTTATCACCATGTAACTTAGTGTGACTTGCATATTAAAACAGTACCCCCCAGACTACGTTTATTGCATTTCTGCTAACATCTTTGACTTTAATCGCTGATATATTGTATTCTTGCCCCAATAGTGTCAACTTTATTTTTCTCTATAAGAATAGAATATACTCACCTTTCCATACTGTTTTACTGATTGTTTTTCTTGTGCAACCCACCAGTTGCGTGGGTCAGCCCTCAGCATTCGCCTATCTGTTACAACAACCAACCACAACCCAATCACTGCCCTTCCTATTTATCCGCCCCCTATCCACTTCCTTCCTTCACATTCTTCCCACTGTGACTTCCATCCTTTACTCTGCCATCCAATCTCTACCTGTACTCTTCCCTACTTAATCAACATACATCTCATTTCCTTCATTATAGCTTTATCTATTACTAACTCACCTAGTGTCCAACTTCTCTTTATTATATACCTTCCCCTTTCTACCCCATCCTTCTAGCTTGCTACTTTACTCACTCTTTACTTTACTTTCTCCTCATATCACACTACCTTCATACCTTCTGTACTGACACTTAACTGTAAGCCTCCTCCTTCTGGAATTCTGTCCACCATGCATCCATCTATCAGTCATACTGTCTTTCTCACTTTTCATCACACTTTTCTTTTCCCTAATGCACCTCACTGCTCTCAACCCCACTTTCTTGCCCCCCAAGTGCTCAACAACCACATCATTCTTATCTAACCAGTCTGAAGTCTGCCTAGCCTCTATCAAATAAATCCTCTTCTCCTATACAAAATGAAAATTATCCCACTAAAAAACAATATCCATGTTATCCAGCAAAACATTACTACCATCTACTTTCAAATGTAACTTACCAAACCTATCAGAAACCAACAACTACTGTATTACACATCCAGGCATACTACCTTACCCTTATGTGGAGACATTCACCCCAATCCAGGGCCCACATCAACCAAACCATCCACACTACCTTACACCTACAATTCCTGCAAATCCTTATATATGGTCACTATAAACTTCCAAACATTTGTAATAAAATTTCTGCTTTTCACACATGGAATGCCACAATCAACCTGATATCATTGCAGTACTGACACCTGGCTAAAAACTTATATTAAGGACACAGAATTTCTCCCTCCAGGCTTTGCAATAATAAGGTCTGACAGGACCCACAAAAAAGGAAGTGTTGTTGCACTGCTGTATCCTACTATCTACAATACAGTTTCCTACACGAATACTACTCCACAATTTTCTAATGCCGAAATTCTAATTTCTTTCCTAAAAATGAATAACCGTAAAAAATTGTGTATCACAGTTCTTTACATAACCCCTGGCAACAGCATACCCTTACTGGAAGAGATCCTTGCCTGGATTTCCAGTAATGTTAAAAATGAAACTATCATGGGTGATACAAATATCAAATGGCTGGACCTCTGCTCTAACTTCTCATCTTCAAATATTAATTTATTTAATTTTACTTATCAGTTCTCTAACCAGACCTAATAGGAACAATGAGAGTGGCTCCATTTTAGACTGGATTCTTGTCACTGACCGTAATAAAATATTCTCAGCCGGTACACTCCCAAACACCCCCAGTGATCACCTCCCAGCCTTTATTCACCTAACTTCTCCCTCCTTTCAGAACCAACATCAGTATAAACAAATAAGGAATCTGAATAACTTTAATCTACTGATATTCATTGACACACTAAAAATATTAACTGGTGCATGCCAAAAACCTTCCCTCTAGATGAGGCAGTTGACTACTTCAACACAATATTTCTAGATACACTAAATAGCCTTGCACCCCTTCGCCTAAAGAGGATCAAAAGGAACTATGCCCCATGGCAGACTATGCTTACAAAGGAATTTATGCAAGCCAGGGACAAATTTTGGAAGCAATAGCTAACAAACAAAACCTCTCCAGACCTGTTAAAATTTAAACAATTTCACAGCCAGGTAAAAAGACTAGTCAATAATGACAAAAAAGATTATCACCAAAAACTACAGCCCAACCACAAGTACAACCCCCCAAAAAATTCTGGAACTCCATTACATCACTGCTAAATCCAGGCACAAAGAGTAACTCATGTCCGCACCCTGACAAAACATCTCAAGAAATAGCCACTCTGTTTAATTCTCACTTTATTAACACTATACCACACATCACTGCTAATTTTTCCCAACCACACTGCAGCACGAGCTTTATGACACCATCAAAACCATCTTCTTACACTCCTTCCACTACACCCTCCCATTATTCTCACAAAGCCACTATCCACTCTACATCCATTTTCACTCTTAATCCCATTCCAGCTGTTACAATAAAAAGACTATTTCTCAAACTCAAACCGTGCTCTAATGCTCCTGACAACCTACCCATGGAACATCTAAAACTAGCAGCCGAAGCTACTGCCTACCCTGTAAGCAAACTTCTTAATAGATTCATCCAGGAATCCTACATCACTAAAATCTGGAAAAAAGGCATTTATTATTCCTCTTCATAAAGGTGGCAACAGTACTGATATCTTAGACTTCCAAACTATCGCCATTCTCTCTCCTGTCTCCAAGACTTTAGAAAATGTATACATATTCAAATTTTAAACTTTCTACTTCACAATCAAATCCTATCTTCCACACAACATGGATTTAGACCAGCCATAGTACTTCAACTGCCCAAATACATTTTATGGACACAGTTAAAAGAGCCTGATACATTGGTAAAATTCTCTCCTCTCTATTTCTTGCCCTTTCAAAAGCATTTGATACCATTTCTCACCCTCTTTTTCTAACCCAACTCTGTTAGATCACCCCCCCCCCCACTCAACTGGCTCACAAATTACTTAGCAGATAGACAACAGGCTGTTAAATGGCAAAACTCCTTCTCTCCATAGGTTAACACCTCTACCTGGTTCTCCTAAGGCTCTATACTAGGACCCCTCCTCTTCAGCATTTTCATTAACAGTTTTCAGTTTTCACTCTGTCAGAGATCTCTTATTCAGTATGCGGATGACTCAACTATTATATGCTCTGCTGTTTCCCTTTCAACTCTTCAACAAATAACTCGACTGGCCTTTACCTCCACTGAGACATGTACAATAATCATCTATCCCTTAACCCAAACAAAACCAAGCTCATACTATTCACCCTAAAGAAGACAACTCCCTTAAACAAAGCTCAGTTTATTATACATTCTCAAAGTAACCCAATAATTGAGGTTGTTACCCACACAAAACTACTGGGAGTAATTACAGACTAACACTTGAAATTTGACTTAAACATACTACATAGCATCAGCAAAACTCATCAAAAGCTAGGAGTCCTCTGTAGGCATAAACACTTTCTTAGCCCCTCCACTAAACAAACCCCTTGCTACCACTTACCTACTACCCTCCATCTATGGTGCCCCTCTACCTACTAGCCTCCAAACCTCCAAACCTCCTAAAAAGCTAAGTTTGAGACATGTTATAATAAAATTGTCAAGTTCGCCATAAACACCAGACACTCTACCCATCACTGTACTGCTCTATACTCTCTAAACTGGCTAGAACTACCACACTACCTGCAATTAACAGCAGCACACAAAATAATCTTTAAACCATCAGACTGTCCTGTTCTTAGTTTGAGATTTAGTTGCTACCATCCAACGAGGCCTCTCAAATCCAAGAATCAGCAAGTCTTGCAGGTACACAAACCAAACCTACCACTCAGCCAGCTTCTTTACTCTTGCTCTGTAGCCAAAAATTGGAATGCTCTACTATTAACTATTACAGCTACTCAGAATCTTGCTTCTTTCACAACTTCTCTACAAGACTACCTATCTTCTACCTGGAATTGCACTTGCACCAAGTCTACATCTTTCAAAATCTAACTGTGTTTGCTTAATGATGACACTGATGTTTTCATATTCACTATCTAAAAATGTTGTGTGAAAACTTCACTAATCTAATGCTAGAAAGATTTATGCAAAGTTAACATCTTTAATTTAAATTGTTCTTTGTCAAATTCTGTTTTACCACTAATTAAATTATTTGTTAACTATTTTGCCTTTGTTGTACATACTTTGAAATGTATTCACATTGTATGCATTCACCTCTATGCTCATGTTATTGTGGAGCTTTTCTGCCTGGGCCTCCACTGAAAATGAGCTCTTATTGGCCCAGTGGACTAACCTGGTAAACAAATAGAAATATGCATAAATAAATAAAAATAAATAAATAAATCAGAATGCATGAGGATATGAAACCTGAACACATGGGGCAAAGTATGATCAGTGTCAAAAGAACTTGAGAGTAGAGGATAACTGCTACGCTACGATAAATCTTGCTTGTATCATAAAAAACGAACAGAGCAATGTCAGTAAATGTGGTAAAACAAAGTTTCTTTTCTTTGATCTGAACTAAAAAGCTAACCTCCATAAAACTCCTTAAAGGTAAACTGATTGCTTGAATGACAGAAGTACAATACATGCAATTGAGCCTAATAATATTGAACACAAAGCTGCAACTCTCATTAAAAAAGTGAATATTGAAACTTAAGACTATCTAAAACATTTATATGGCTACTGTACCCACCCACCCCCACCCAAATACGAAGGCCTGTACCTGCACATCCCTGCTACTTACTAATTCCAGGATTGATATGGCTTGAAGTAAGGGAATTCTCAAAATACTGTAATCTTGGACTTAGCATAAATAATCACATACTCCAAGTTTGATTTAAGGAGGATCCCAGTTTTGTTTTTTGTACATTCGGACTGAGCAACATTTGATTATAATAATTATGAATAAAACACATTTATTTAATTTTATTTTACTTTAATACAGTTCTTTGAATTAGAGTTATCTACCTTTATGCATCAGTTATTTTGCGTGGGGGCAATAAAAGAACAGTACATTCTTTTATTCATGTCATTGCATTAAATTAATCTTTGTGAACCAACTGCAGGATGAAAAAACATGACATGCACTATCAAACAAAATTTCATTACATTCTTTGCGTCTGTTTCTGTAACGAATGTACAGTGCAGAAGCACATAAACAGTGCATTACATGTTGTTTAACACAGCATTCCTAATCTCAATTTCCTTAAAGCATTCTTTTGCCAGCATTTCCTTTAAGCATTAGAATACTTCTTAATGCAAAATTTGCATAAACACATTACCAGAAGCAATATAGTTTTAAGCTGAAAAATGCTTTTGATGATTTCCAATTATAATGGAAGATCCATAACATTCAAAAATAATTTCATTGTTATGCTGACCTGATCTGGAGGTAAAAAAGGATAATTTTTACTGTATTTGTCAGTAAATATTTTTGGCATAATGAACTGAAAATAAATGGGAAGAGAATGAATTAGACGAACAATCAATACTTGTTTCACTATAGGCAACATTATAGTAAAACATGTCAGATCAACAAAATAAAACACATACAGCATATGAAATGAGCAAAACATGCAAAGCAAAGCATCAGCAGAAAAAAAATCAAAGCAAAGTAAAAAAAGCTCTTACTGTGCAATAAATTCGTCAAAGTTTTCATCAGGATAGTATTTTCGCGGACGGCCTCGTTGAATATGGCGGCCACGTTTAAATTCTTCATCATCAACAGTCCAAAAGGACCCAAACTCATCCTCTACTCTGATAAAGCACTTATGAAGTGAGAGGTTGGTGCGAATGGCACCCTGGGACAAAAGTAGCAGCCAAGATGAAAACAAAGGGAAAAGGTATGGGGAAAGAACACACATCAAACACAGGGAAAAGAAAAAGAAAATAAAATGCAAATAAGCATAAGCAAATGGCTTGTGAGGGTTAATATGCACTGCCTAAAAGCTAAGAGCATGTGATGCAAAGAATGCCAAGCAAGCAGGGGCAGGGGCACTGATGAGCACCACAGCAAACAAAAACTAGTGATGGGATGATTGTTTTACCTCCCACAGTTGCTGGATAAGACATGACACCACCTTTTATCTAGCACCATCTAGCAGCCAAAAGCCTCTAGGTAAAGCTGAAAGCATGACCAAGCTATGCTAAGAATTTCAAACATGGTGGACATACCCACTTATCTTTTGTGGCCTTCTCTTTTGGAATTCTATTTCATCCACTGTCCATACTGCCCCTTTAACGTTTTCTACTCGCACAAAACACTTGTGGAGACTAAGATTATGGCGCACTGCATTCTGCAGCAAGTATAAAAGAAGAAAAGATTCAAAATTTTCTGTGAGGGAAAACAAAACAATATTCTAGCAACAGCAGATAAACCATTCTGAGAGATAAGCGAATGGTCATCATGACACTTTGTTGTACTGCCCACATGTGCTACACTGATTTACCAAACAAATATTAACCCCACATAATCTTTCATATAATTAAAAGCATTTTCATTAATAAAAGTATTTCTAAACATATTCTCCAGGGAATAAATGCATATTTTTGAAAAGTGGCAGTTTTTTGCAATTACTCCAACAGCACATTGACATTTTAATAAGTCCTGTTACTAAAAATTGCTAAATGCTTAGCTAACAAATGACAAAAAATGGAACAAAGTATTTCCCTTGTCTAAGTCAGTATAGAAAACACATTATTTAATATTTTTGTTACATAATACAATGACGTACTCCAATCAAAATAAGGCACATGGTAGCTGCTTCTACATTACTTCATATTTTTGATGCAAAATATTTCAGTGTACTCCAGTTAAAATAATGCAGTTGGTAGCTAATTTCTAGAGAAACACCAAACTTACTCCTTGTTGTATCTTCAGATTAGGCTTTACTCAACAGACAGTGATAGAAACTCTCAAGCTTAAGATTTAAAAATGTATGCTTGGATAACTACATTAAACTTAAATTCTATCACCTTGATGAGTGGAATGAACTTCATAGACAAATATTCACCATTAGTTTCAAAATATGTGCGCATTTTATGTTTAAGCAAGCTTCTATTAGGACAAATGGCTTGCCGAGAAAAAGGGGGCAAGCAGCGCAAAGATGGCATCATTCCTCTAGAATGAGGGTAGAGGACTCCTACTTCACTATCCTCTACCACACAATAAGCCAAGTGGCAACACAACTAGGAAAACAAACAAGGTCAGTGAATTGACAAATAATGGATGTTAGAAATTAACCTAGCAGATGACCTGAAAAAGGGCCTTCTGCAGTGCATGTAGAACTTGTGAGCATTCTTCTTGTTCTGCAGTCCATGCAGTACTTGTGAGCATTCTTGTTCTGCAGTGCATGCAGTACTTATGAGCATTCTTCTTGTCCTGCAGTGCATGAAATACTTGTGAGCATTCTTCCTGTACTTTCTCACTTCACACTTGAAGCCTGCGTGCTCCCTTTAGCCCAAGCATAGTGTCAATGTGTTACTGTTAAGGGGTGAGTATGTGCCAGTCTATTTATATTCCACCACAATTTTTGTTGTGTGGCTTGTTGAGATTTTTTGACTGTGGTTCATTTAATCACAGTAAATTGGATTATGAGAGAAAGTGATGTACTTTCAGAGGGTTTTCCACTGTTTCCACACTTGTAGTGTGACAGTGCAGTTAGCATACATAATTTAGTGGGGTGTGGGAGGATAGACAAGCCCTTCATGTGGGGAGGGGCATGCCTCAGACAAAAAAAAAGATTTTTGGGTGTATATTTATCTATTTTTTATTTGAGTTGCTGTTTTCAGTCTTGTAAAAACTGTGACAAAGTCTTCTGACTGCAGATTGAACACAGGGAAACTGACACAGATTCCAAGGTTCTTGACCCCCCCACACACACACAGACACACAAGTCAAGGTGTAGATTGCACCTGCAAAAAAAGAAATCCTAAGGTTTGCTACCATGGAGTCGTAGCCAGAGAATTTTATGTAAGGAGAAAGCAGGAAGGAAATAATGTACCTACTGTGGAAGGCCCTCTCAAATATCAAGTGATATCTGTTGCATCTTACTCAGAGAAAGCCATCTGCAATGTGTGGCACAGCTGGAAAGAATACCAAGAAGTGTCTGATAAACCACTCCAAAAAGGAGCCAGATGGAAACCAAAAGCCGAAGAACGAGGATTCAAGGCATGATGCCCTGGCAAAAGAAACTACTTCTGCACTGAAGGCCTAAAATACAATGCTTAGTAAAGTGTGCATGCTGCTGATAATCTTGTCATGGTAAAAATGTAAGCTGTGGACATAGTCCTGAACTACTCAATAGAGCAGAAAGATACCCTCCCCAGCCCCACCAATTAAATGACCTACCACTAGATTGGTCAAGGGCCTCTTACCTTTCTGCTTGCAAAAATGGCAGTTTGCAATATATTTGAATAAAGTCTATTTAGAAACTGCAAACTTCAAGCCAAAAGAAAAAAAAATGAACAGATGATTTTTCTTTGTATCTTTACAGAATTTATGAATTGTGAGTTACAACTGACAGTGTATCAATGGTTTGGAAAAAACAGTCACCCTGTTTTCTGCATGCAAAAAAAGAACATAAGATAAATCATCTGATTAATTGACAACTTACAAACTGTTTGCCAGAAAATGTGGATTCACATAAATATAAAGATAGGTCATTATGGAAGATGAAGTAGAGCTCTTTTTAGATAAATGCTTGAAGCTCACAAATCCACTGAACTAGGGTGATGGGGAACAAAAATTAAAGTCTTCAGAACACAAACTTCAGGTCCAACATAAGTCCATTAAAACTGTGGAAAAGAAAGCATATCAACCATAAAGTTCAGATTATAAAGCAGATACAGCTCCTTCATCAAAACCAGAGATTAAGCACCCCCTTCAAGAAGCTGCTTCACCATTATGTGGCAGACCAGAATGCTGCCTTCAACTGGCTTTGTGATAAGCTGAAATGGTTAAAGCACGTACCTTGATGGTACAGTATCAGAAGTACAGATCAAAAAGATTCATTACACAGACCAACGAAACTTGTAAATTTGCAGACTAAGGAGGGAATGCTATTCTGTTACTTTTTTGACTCAGATGGATAATCTTTACCAAATGTCCCTACACGTGGCTCAAGTAGAAGGCTTCCTGGCTGACTAACATCTTCGATATCAACTTTGGGGAGGACTGGAGGCTAAACAGGAGCTAAGCATCAGTAGTTATGTTCTTAGGAGGAGATGGTCAACTAGCCACAGTAAAAAAAATTGCAGAGGTCTCACGAGAACAGTCACTATGAAATGAATATTCAAAGAACACAGAAGTAGGCACCTCTGCTCCACCACAGGGTGATGAGACTGAGCACTGGCCTTTCTCAAAAAATGTTGACAAAAATCAAGGAACAAGGGGAAATGTGAGGGATTGTATTACAGAACCTCTAGCCAATTCAAAATGTACTTCTGTTGCCCACTTTCTCTGTCTTCCTGAAAGTAAAAGAACTTGAGCAGCACTGCATTCTTTAAAGTAGCAAGTGGGTCAACTGAGAGAATGCCTTCCTTCCGGGAGATAGCCTGAACAATGTCCTGATGCAACTGAAGTTCCAGAATGAAGTCAAGCTATGACTCAAGATGTATGCTGGAGGGGGGGGTGCTTCATTCCTCAGTGCGCCGGCCTTCAGATGAGACATTAAGCTGAGGTTCAGTCTGCTTGAGTTGGTATTAGCTCAGTTGGTTGTATAAGATTGCATGGCACCTACAGAAAAGAATAGGTGTTGTTCCTGAATGTAATGGCCAAATTCCTCCTAACAGTATAAATACCACCTTGGGTCTACCCTAAAGAGAGGCTACTAGCCTAATGGGACTAACCAGGTCAACAAACAATAAATAAAATTAAACAAAATGAGGAAATAATATTAAACTCCCTCCATCTGTAGAATGCAACCCTCCCCCCACTAGTGGCCCACTCTCACACATAAATCAATTCTCAACAGAAAGGAGAGGAAAGAACAAGTCCCTCAGCACAGGGGCCACCCAAATGTACAAAACACTCATGCCCCAGGAGTGCCTGGCTACCTGGAAACACAGCTTTCAGCTAGAGGAGTTTGATATGAAAAGCTTCTTCCACTGACCTACATAAAAAGAACTACAGATTCTTTGGAAGAGAAAGAAAACATGTCTCCATGTTGTTGGGAGGAACCCACCAATCCATGACACTGTGGCAAGGGTTAGGCATACAAAGAAGACAATCATGGACCAGTGAACTTGCTGATGTAGGATGTGTGCCCATATGTGTGTGTGTGTGCACATGAGAAAGCACCAGCTTACTGCTTAAGCCTCACAGGGGAATGCAGACTTGAAACAGTGTACATAACAAAAGACAATAGCTTAGATCCCAAAGTGCACAGGCTCTCTTCATTAGGAAGAAGGTATTGTGCTGGATCATTTCCAAAATCAACTCTATAAAAGGAAGGTGGTGCAGTACAAGAAGGGAATTTCCAGCTAAAGGTGACAAAATAAGCAAGACTAAAACAGTATTAACACCAACAGCTCCTCTGTGGGGGCTAAAACATCCAAACGTCCAAGCAAAGAAATATCACAAAGTTGCTCTGCTGTAGGGTACCTGTTCGGCTGGGAACTTGGAAAATGACCTACAAATATACTGTATAACCTCTGTCTTGAATTATACTAATAGTGGAATGGTTTCATTATGTAAATATGTAACAATTTCTCTGGATTGTATTTCTCTATTGTATTTCACATTGTATTATGCTGTTCTGTCTTATGTCTTCTGTATGGAGCTTTTCTCCCCGGGCCTCCGCTGAAAATGGGGAATGCATGCATATGACCGAGTGACCGATAGTCGAATCGTGGCTTCCCCGAACCTAAATGTCAAAGCTCCATTTGTCGAACGGTCAGAATGTTGCACGAAATTCCGAATTTTACATTTCCGACTGCTCTACCACCTAAACAAGTGCTACCATCAGTCAACAAGGGGGGGATGTTTTGCAGTTCGACATAATTGTGTTCGCAATTATGCAAAGTCGCCATACTGCCATCGAACATTTTCCGGTCGGCCATCTATCGGCCGACCAAAGGCATGTATTCCGAATATGGACATATATCCAGTTGGACCTTCCCAGTTAACAAATGTAAAATAAAAATAAAAATAAAATATTCCTTTGTAAAGATCACAAAATGCAAAAGAAAGGCCATATATAAGGACCAAGTACTGAAACTGCTGGCTACACAGAGCAAAAAGCAGAACATACAGTGCACACAAAGATTCTGATGCGTCTTTAGATATTCGTCATGTCTATAATCAGCATTCAGAGGCCATCCAGGAACAATGGCACTAAGGCCTAGAGCCTAACCAAACTAAACTGTGTCTATCAGATAATTACATGGTTTAAGGCAATTAGATACCAAAGAAGACTTCAAAGCAGCAAGCCACTTTGCCAAGTGAGCTCCTCAGTAGTCAGGACTATCTTTCACATGCTATAATATGATATAGAGAAGGAAGGTAGAAGATTATAAACTTCTATAAAGCTGGAAAAAAAAACAACTCTTCTTCTGAATACCTTCAATGATTACAGAGAAGGCTCATCAAAAAGTATTTTACTACTGAAAGGGGTATTCACAAAAGCCTAGTTCTATTCCTCATGAAGAAAATATAACCTGACATATTCTTTCCTATGAAGGAAAGTATTGGCAAGCCAGTGTCTCAGTTATCATGTCTACAGTATTAAAAGTAGAATATGTTGTCGGAACCTCTAAAGATGCAACATTAAGGACTTTCTATACCTCCTGCCACTTTGTGTTAGGATGGGCGCACACATTTTCCATGATTGCTCAACAAGACAAATCTCAAAATGATGCATAAGTTAAATGAGACCAATAACCCAAATTAAAGAATGAATCCTTCTGAAATCTACATTGTGAATAGGGGAAAATGTTTTATTTATTTGTTTATTTATTTGCAGTTGGTTAATCAGGATAGTCCATTGGGCCAATAAAAACCCGTTTTCAATGGAGTCCTGGGGAGAAAAGCTCCAAGACAAAACAAAGATTACAGCAGTTACAATTAAATTTTAGGTTATATTAAGTACAAAAAACAAACATTGCACTTGTAAATATACAGTTTCTTGAAATGGAATAGTACAATTTGAGAATTATAAGAAGCTATTTACAATTGGCTTAGTATTTGCTAGATGCAAATATGAAATTAGAGTCCGTAATAAATGAGATAGTTGCCTGTAGGAAGAGGAGAATAGGCTATGTGGGGTAGGAGCAGGAGCATTCCCACTTGTATGTTAGATGTGAGTGAAGTGATTTTTTAAAGGAAGAGAGGTTTGTGGTGGTACGCATGGAGAGAGGGAGGGAGTTCCATAGGTGTGCCAGGGCAAAGGACAGGAGATTTTGTCCTGGGGGACGAAGAGGTTTGTACAATTCTATTAGGTTTTGGTTGTTAGATCTTAGCAGTCTTTCTGGGTGGTGCATTTTAAAGGTAGAGGAAAGGAGGGACAGAGAAAAACAAGTTTGTATGCATAAGTAAGTTGAGAAATAGGTGATATTGCTGGGTAGTTCTAGCCACTTTAGTTTGTGGAGAGATGCACAGTAGTGGGTTGATGATTTGTGGCTAGTGGCGAATTTGGCAATTTTATTTTAACAAAAGGACAGTTTTGCCTTGAGAGAGGATTGTAGGTTTGTTAGGAGAGGGGTACCATAAAGGAGGGAAGGGATGAGAAATGTAGTAGCGAGAGTGAGCTTAGTAGATGTAGTGAGGTATCTATTGTCTCGGTAGAGCATGCCAAGTTTTTAGTGTTTTTTTTATGTTGAGTTGTAGATTGGAATTGAATTTAAGCTGGTCATCAATGTGGACCCCTAATAGTTTGGTTTCAGATACCAGTTCAAGAGGTGTGTTGTTCTGGCTTGTGATGGAGAATATGTTTCTATCAATGGTGGTGGTTTTAGAGGGGGTAAATACCATGAGTTTGGTTTTTGATGCATTGAGTGCTAGGTGATTGTCTTTCATCCACTGTTCTATGGTAGAGAAGGCGTCTTGAGTAAGCTTTAAGAGAGTGGGGATGGATGCGGCAGCACAGATTATAGTTGAATCATCTGCATATTGAATAAGGTTAGCATAAGGGATGAGCGGAAGAAATAATTTATGAATATATTGAAGAAGCGGGGACCCAATATGGAACCCTGGGGGACACCAGTGGGGGTGTTAAGGAAAGAGGAGATGGCATTTTTCCACTTGAATGCTTGTTGCCTGTTAGAGAGGTAGCTGGTGAACCTATTGAGAGAGGAAAGGGATAGGTTTAGTTTAGAAAGTTTAGTAATGAGAAGGTTGTGAGAGATGGTATCAAAGGCCTTAGAGAGGTCAAGTAGGAGAGTAGATACAGTAAAGCCAGAATCCCTGGCTTTATTCACAGTTTCTAGGAAGGATAAGAGGGCAGTCATAGTGCTGTGACTGGGTCTGAATGCGTGTTGGGTGGGAGTTAATAAGTTATTATCTATGAGATAGGAAAGGAGTTGAAGATGGATACATTTTTCAAGAAGTTTAGAGATGGGACAGAGGATGGTGATGGGACGGAAGTTTGTAATATTGTTATTATTGCCTCCTTTGTGCAGGGGTATAATGAAAGCCTTTTTCTAGAGTTAGGGTACAAAACATTATTGGATAGAGCGATTGATTAGGATACTAAGGGGGAAGGCAATGGCTTTGGCAGCTATGCTAAGGAAGGATGAGGGAATGTTATCGGGGGCATTGGAGCATAGTTTTAGCTTTTGCAGGAGTTTCTTATGGTAGACGTTGGAATGGGTTTTATGGAGAATGGTGGGAGTTGAGATGATAGGGAATGAGAGACTGGAAGTGAAGGGGGTGACAAGAGAGGGGATGCAGAAGTAGGGGGTGTAGTGTTATTAGAGAAGGATGAGGTTAGTTTGGAAATAGAGTTTATGAAAAAAGAGTTAAATTGGGTGGCCAGATCTATATCTAATGCATTTGGGTCAGGGCTTGGGATTTCTGTTGTGCCGTTTTAGGAGGGTAGTGATACCTTTCCAGAATTTTTGGTTTTATGGTTGTTTTGAAGTAAGGAGAAGTAATTCTGTTGGTCTGCTGTAATAAGCTTTTTAACTCATTTGTGAAGTGTTTTGAACTCATTAAGGGTGGGGGGGGGGAGTTTTGTTTTTTTGGTAACGTGCCCAGGCTTTGTCTGTAACGCGCATGGCAGTTAGTGTGTTTTTGGTTATCCAAGGGGCAGTTTTGTTTATTACTCTTTTGGTTTTTATGGGGGCATAGCTATCTAACAGTTTTAGAAAAGTTTAATTGAAATGGGCAACAGCATTTTTCAGGGGCAGAGTTTTTAGAAGGTTCCAGTTTAGTGATTTTAGGGAGTCACAGAAGGCTTTGGGGTTGAAGTTTTTTAGGTAGTGAGTGGTGATGTAATTATGAGTTACATGCAAGGGTGAAGGAAGACGCCTTGTAAAGATGGGGAGGTGGGCGCTGAGGGAATCCGGAAGAGTCCCACTATCAGGGTATTAAGGGGGGTGAGAGACTAAGATCCAGTCTAGGGTGCTACCACTGGAGAAGTCTTTAGAGGGCCTGGTTATGGAGTTGATGAGCTGAGAGTAATTATATAGGTTGATGTTTAGGGGGTGTAAAGGGGACTGAATGAAGGACCAGTTAATGTTTGTGTCTCCCAGGATTATAGTTTCATTGTTGATATTGATAGAAAGCCAGGAGAAGATATCTTCAAGTACTGAGATATTGTCTCCAGGGGGAATGTAAAGGGAGACTATGCATATGTATTTGTGTCTATTTAATTGAAGTAGAGCTAGTATTAATTCTGCGTTGGCGAAGTGGGGAATGGGTTTATTATAGGGAGTAACGGATAGGGAGGATGAGTGGAGTAGAGTTACTCCGCCACCCTTTCTGTGGGCCCTGTCTTTTCTGATGATGGAGTAGTTAGGTGATACTATTTCAGCATCTTTTATGTGAGGTTTTAACCAGGTTTCTGAGACAGCTAAGATGTCAGGTTTGTTGTAGTGTAGCCAGGCATGCAATTTGGGAATTTTTTTAGCTATGCTTTGGGCATTTAGTGAAGCTAGTAGGATGGATTTGGATGTAGAGGAGGAGATGTTTGGGCTGGGGTTAGGGTGTATATCTCCAGATAGAAGTATGGTTGTTAGATGTTGGATTATGCTGAAGTGGTGTTTGGATTGCTTTGTTTCTAGGTTGTGTATTATTAGATTTGTGGGGGGTTTGGAGGTTAGAGGGGGGTTAGAGATTTTATAAGGAGTGATTAGTTTGTAGTGGAAAAATATATAGTTGTTAATGGGATACAGGCTGGGGGATACTGACCTAAATAAGTGTGAGTGCATTGTGGGGAGTGAGTTGGTTGTATGAAGAAATGGTGAGTGGGTAGTAGTGCTGAGCTGGGTAAGGTAGTAGATGTAGATAAGGTTCAGAAAAAGTGGTAGTTGAATAGAGAAGGAGGTATGCTTTGTAAGCATGTTGAGATTTAGATAAGGTAGTTATATGGTGTTGAGAAAGGTATAGGAGTAGGTATTGCCTTATTAAGATGGGAGGGATGAGTGAGGTGATACATGGTATGTAGGAGGAGGGAGTAGAAAGTGAGGGATGGTGAAAGGGGTGGAGTTTAATAGGTAGGGAGGAAGTAGGAGTGGTTATGTGAGTATAAGTTTAGAGCCCCTGGGGGTGGTTGGGAATTGGGGGTAGGGTAGGGGAGCGAAGTGAGCCCGCAGGGCGAATGGAGCGGGTAGAGCCAGAGGGGAGTGGAAACTGCAGAAACTATCAGACAATGTAATACAAGAAATAATATGGGCTACAGCTGAAGAGTTAATGAAGGTAATTTGAACAAGGTATATGAGGTTGTTATAGTCCTGGGAAGTAGAGGGAGTTATGTAGTTATGAGAGTGGTTGAGCAGAAGTAAATTAGCTGATAGAGTTTAGAGATAAAATAGCTATTAAACTTTGGTGGAGGTTAGGAGGGAAAAGACTGAGCAAGCGTCTGCAGAAATGTTTAAAATAGCTGAAAACTGTAGGTGGGTGTTTGGAAGGAATAGACAAGGTAAGCGACTGTAGAGGTGCATGCTGCCACCTACTGGCAAGGAGAGGGTGGACAGAGTGAGGGAAGAGTCTTTATTCACTATAGATTGGGTCTAGGAAACACTGAGAAAGACTGGAGGGGGGAGAGTGACAAACAGGCTGCGGTAGGCTACTATCACGCACACGGGAGGTCAAAATAATACAGGCTTTGCAAAAGGATGTTTCCTTATTAAGGCTACATGCACTTAGGTTTCCTTAGGTAGAGAAAGTATTCTCAGTGGTAGTGATTGATGGTGCCTGGGTAGTAGACAATTCAAAGGTGTCTTCTGTTTGGGCAGTGGCAGTCCTTCAATATAGATTGAGAGAAGGGAGCGCCTGAATGTAAGGACTTAGGCTTCCTTAGGTAGAGAAATTATTCTCAGTGGTAGCGATTGATGGCGCCTGGGTAATAGACAATTCAAAGGTGTCTTCTGTTTGGGACAGTGGCAGTCCTTCAATATAGAATGAGGGAAGGGAGCGCCCGGGTGTAAGGACTTAGGTTTCCTTAGGTAGAGAAAGTATTCTCAGTGGTGGCGATTGATAGTGCCTGGGTAGTAGACAATTCAAAGGTGTCTTCTGTTTTGGGGCAGTGGCAGTCCTTGAATATAGATTGAGGGGAAGGAAGTGCCCGGGTGTAAGGACTTAGGTTTCCTTAGGTAGAGAAAGTATTCTCAGTGGTGGCGATTGATGGCGCCTGGGTAGTAGACAATTCAAAGGTGTCTTCTGTTTGGGGTAGTGGCAGTCCTTGAATATAGATTGAGGGAAGGGAGTGCCCGGGTGTAAGGACTTAGGTTTCCTTAGGTAGAGAAAGTGCTCTCAGTGGTGGTGATTGATGGCACCTGGATAGTACACAATTCAAAGATGTCTTCTGTTTGGGGCAGTGGCAGTCCTTGAATATAGATTGAGGGAAGGGAGCGCCCGGGTGTAAGGCAGGAGGCAAGACGAGTAGCTCAACCGCACAACCATTTTTCTGGGTTGTGGACACTAAGGCTATATTAAAAATGGTGCCACAGCTAGCACCAGTTAGAAATAAACTTCGGGAGGAAGTTGGCTTGATGGAGGGGATAATGTAGAGAGGTGTGATAGGACTAAGGTGGGGGAATGGGAGGGGCAGAGAGCCAGAGGGGAGTGGAGACTGCAGAAACTGCAGTCAAAATAGTGGAATTGGGATGATGGCAGGGTGATGATGAGTTATCTGTGCACTAACTGATCCATGTGGTCTACCTCTATATGCATAAAGGAATTCAACTAGCTTTCAAGCAGCAGCAATGGCTCTTTTAATCACAAGCTCCAACTGAAGAGTAACCTGCTTTCCTCTGCTGTTTTCATAGAATCATAGTGTCAGGGGAGGTTAGTAGGCTAACGGCCACAAGGCCCTTACACTATTTCAACCCATGTTCCCAAGGGTGTTTGGTTCAAGCCTTTCTATATGAAGACAAGAACAAGGGGAAAACAATTACACCAGAGCAGAATTTCATGGGCCTGAGAGCTTCTCCAAAGGAAGGGTCCTCGGAAGAGGACACAGACAGAAGTGACCTCACTGTCCACATCAGATTCAAACACCAGAAACCTGATTTTTTTTTGATTCATTGAAAAACATATACTCAGGCACAGATGAAGACAAACTTCCTGCTATATAAAAAAAAAATATATATATATATATATATATATATATATATATATATATATAGAGAGAGAGAGAGAGAGAATTAGTTTTTTTCTTTTAATAAATATATAAAATTTTACCTGCTATACTGTTAAGCAAAGGCTGGAGAAGCAGAAGAGGCAATATGCACAACCAAAAATGAGGCTGTTGAAAGCTGAATGTAACTCCTTTTAAGAGATGGCACAAGAGAATGAGGCACAGATGCATGGCCTAGCAGTGCCCTCATACTGAAGGGCAGTATCATTCTCTTCTGCACCTGTTCAGCCACCTTCCATCCTACTATGAACAGGCTGCTAAAATCCAGTCAGAGAAGTAGAAGGCTGTGGTCTGATGATAGGGATGGGAAGCTTGTAGAGATCAATGTTTGCGAAAAGCAGGGAACCACACAGGAGAGAATGAAGGAAATCAGTCACCTGATTCGAAGTTCACAGCATCAGCACCAACTTGCCCTAGTGAGTAACGGGACACAGCAGTTGGACAAGGAAAAAAACTGAAGAGCACCACGAAGTGCAAACAACTCAAAAGTAGAGCCTGACTTACTATAAGACAAGCATTCCAGATCCCTTAGTTTCAGCACTTTTTTCAGGGATCTCCAGATGAGCCCCACTGAATGTCCATACAGAAGCCCTCATCTACAACTGCTGAATTTCTGGCCCTGATCAACATCTGCAGCTTTTTTCTTCAATGCTTTTCAACTGCACAGTTTAGGGTCAAGGACTTGCAATAGTCATGACAGTAAGTACTAGTTTAGACAAACATAAAAAAGGAAAAAGGAAGCTGTTCTGCTGGTCATGACTTCAGTTCTAGTTATGACAGGCACACAGGCAAATGTTAAACTTCTCAGGGATGGGGACCTTCCCATAAAGTAGGGTACCAGACTTCCTCAGCCTCAGTGTAAGGATGCTTGTGCTGAAAGATACATGCATGCCTAGAGTACAGAAGCTTGAGATTTTAAGAAAAGAAATGTAAGGATCATAAGAAGGCTGTACCAAAGTGTTCTTCACACTGCACATGATTTGCTGAAGGTGGAGTATGTAGTTGTTGGCTTGTCAGCCTTGGTCTGCATTATAATGCACATTTCAAGAAATGTTAAAGCAAAACCCGTTAAGTGCCCACTACATCAGATGCAATAAATCTCCAAGCTTTCTTCAGAAACATCCTGAATTCGAGCAACCAAGCTTAAGCAACACTGTACTTGCAATGAGAAGAAAGCAGTGGGAAAATGCTTGCCTAAATGGAATGGAGAGAAATAAAATATGCAATCATGAAGTTCTGTATTTTAAGCAGGGATGAAATATGTGTACTGTCCTGCTGGTTCATCTCATGAAAACTGTCCATCTCTTCTAAAACTGACAACTCTTAAGGTTGGGAAGCTTTGTATATATAAAATTTCAAAAATGTATTTAGACAGTCAGAGAACTGATTATGCCACTTCTGTTCTGTGGCCAAATCAATATTCGTGGAAGGGGTATTTTACCTGTTCCTATGAAAAAGTCGATACTTAAGACTAGCCAGTCATATACAAACAACACAATAACCAAGTGGGAAAAAAGCATTCATAAAGAGGCTTAGCAGTGTAAAATCATGTCTGTACAGTACATCTAGCAGACAGTCAGGGCAAAAAAGGACATAATACAACAGACCACATGGTGAACAAATGTTACTAAGACTAAAATATTCCATGCTACCAACTAAAGCTTTTAAACATTAACACATTTTATGCAGGCAAACGGGGTTTATAACAGGTAGCAGATGTCTTTTTTAATGGTGACCCATTCTGATTTTAGATGCATTAGTGGGAGAGGGTTTGGGAGTGGGATGCCTCCAAGAGTGCAGTATCAGTCTTTCTCTGCTCCATGACTCCTCATGGCACGGTAGTATCATGGTAATAAATCTCCTACTCTGTAGGTAGTAGAACCTACAGAATGTCACAAAAGCGCACTTATCACTCAAAGTAAACATCACCAAGTACAGAGTAGAAACCACCAGGAGTTGATGAAACATCCAGTAGCTACATAGCTAAAAACAGGTGGCATTACAAGAAGCAGGACATTTCGTGGAGTTGTCATCTCTATCAAGACAGTGCTATTACAAAGAGCAAGAAAACAAGTTATGTGCCCGTTTCTTGGGAAATAAAATTATGAGGTTGAGGATCTAAGGTTGTGGAGCCCTGAAAAATAACATGGCAGTGAACAAAACCTTAACTTTCAGAAATGTTCTCCTATGGTTTTGCAGTTCTTTAAAAACTGTCTTACTTTATTAAACCCAATATCTCTTTTTTAAGTCAGATCAAGAACTGTGTTACAGACAATGCTATAATTAAGCCTAAAAGATTAGCATTTTTCTGCTTTTATTAAGCTCCTATAGATCTAGGAGTAGTATTCCCACAACATATTACAGGCACACCTTCCTAACAGCCACCTACCTCACTGTTAGGTTACATTCCAATCCTACTGCACAGAAGTGCAAACAAAGCAAACACACATTGCTTCTGACCTGCCTCAACCAGTTAAATCTCCCTACAGCAATATATAAGTAGGAAAAAAAGGGGTATTACTGTTAAGCACCTGCATACTTTTAGTAAGCTATTTTTAAACATGCAGCTGTTAATAAACAAACTGCATCTTTCTACTACACACCCCAAATGTAAATATGCATGTCCATACTATTTTTTCAATGCACTGTACTTGTACACAGAACTAAGACACCACAAACAGATTACATCTTTCTGCTACAAAACCCATATGTATGTATGCAAATTCTTACTATTTTTTTCATTGCACTACACTGGCATGTCGTACTTAGTTGCCACTGCAGAGACGCACGTTTACAACTAAAATGCTACCCATGGGTGAGCTGTCAGTGGTTGGTGCAGCATTGTGCTAAAGAACAGAATGCATCTAACTAAGCTGATAGTTGTCAAATCCCAGCTGTGGCCTTGTCTTCCAACAATATGAGATTATACATTTTAACCAACTGCAGGTTTGTGTGAGTATCTGTAATACAGAAATGCAAAAGTCTAATTTGCTAGACACTGTTTTTCACAGCAATTTTATTGAAACTACAAGATTAGCTATTCTCCTTGTTTATCTAAATTGCAACTGCAAACTGTAGCAAATGAAACAAAAATGACACGTCATTTTCTGTGTTGAAAAAAATGTTACATGTTAGTCCTATTTTCATTTTAAAAAGTTATTCTGAAGTTATTCTACAAAAAAAAAAAGAAGAAAATTACATGCCTTCATCAGGTCTAATCATTAAAAAATATTAAATGAGCATAATCTAAAACCGCCCCAGTCTTTTGATTTAGCATATTTGCTCTCCATTAGCATAATTACAAATCATTACTAGACACATGACAAAAAATAGCAAATGTTGTGGTAAGCTGGTGATAATTATACCAGTGCAATTTGGTAAAAATGCGTCTACTGATACTTTTTAAAGATGACCTGTTAAAAAGGGCCAGAACAATGAAAGCTTTGTGTAACAACAATTTTATCCTATACACCCCTTGACTTGGAAAGCTGGAAACAGTAAAATGTTAGCCCCTCCTGACACAACATTAGCCATCAAAGCCAAAGACTGGGTGCTCGATTTACTGCTTTTAAAGATAAATGGCAATAATTATGACAATAATATTACAACATGGCTCGTTTAATCACATACACACATTTTAGATGCCAAAACAATAGGTAATGCCTGTGTCTATCTAAAACTTACACTTACGTCATCAACAATGTCTAATCGTCACATGCAGAACAAAAGAGAACAAGAACTTACAATAAAACTTACCTTCCATGTTGCAGCATTGCGCCTGAAGTAAGCAAACATTCGCGTGAACCAGTTGTATATTTCATTTAGTGTTAGTTGCCTTTCAGGAGACTCAAGAATTGCCTAATATGTAAAATATTTGTTCAGAAAACATAGAAGCAAACAGTTTCCTTTTAAGAACATATTCAAAACAAGCTGAAACAAATGGCAAATGAATACAACGTCTACAATTTTAGCTCTGCAGTTGATCTAAAATGTAAAGAAACAAAAATTATACACTTGGAAAGTGACTGTTGTGCAGTCATAGTTGTGTCTTTTCAGAAATAATAATTTATTAGTCATTTACAATGCAGAATCAAAAGGAACACACAACATTTCACTGGCTGATTAAAGCTTAGTAATTATTTAGAGCTCAGATTAATTCTTGGGATCAGAGATTACTGTAGCTTGTGATAATTGACTTGCCATCTTTAAACAGGCTCATTTTCACTGTAGTGTGAAATGAATTTCCTAATAATCACATCTTATTGTAATACTTAATCAAAGGCAATTGTATTATATATAGCATTTTTCTAAATTCCCATCATAATGTATTTCTCTTTTATTATCAGGTTTTACTTTACACGTCTAAAGAAAAAATACATTTTACAAAGGCTTGCCACTGTATCAACTAATTAAAATTTCTGCTAGCCAAATGTTTTAATATTAGACATTCTGTGAACTATTTTGAAAAATTAAAGATTCTGAATATTTTCAGCTGACAGACTTGCATATCTCAGAAAATCAATTATATTGAGTATTCAATAACGCGTAACACATGCCTGGCATACCTCTGATTGTCGAGTTCTTAATATGTTTGAATTTTAGTTACATTTAATGTTCATTTTAAAGTATTCCAATGTTCTGGCTGAATGTACTTACCTGCCTTATTAAGGATGCATATGTAAAAGGTGGCCTAACTTCTGCATTCTTGTAGAACTCTTGATTCTGGGCAATATCTGTGAATGAAGGCTTGGTTCATTATTCTGTTCTACTTTAGTTGCTCCTGAATTCAGAATTACTATGCTATGCTATTCTAAATGAACCATGCGTGGATCTGACATTAAAAAAAGTTTATTAAATCTATTAAATCAGTACTGCACTGAAAAAATATCACACTGCACTAACCAAAATTATCATAATCATAATGAGATGATCTTATGATTATGACCATTACTGTTTTAAAAAAGAAAAATTATGTGACTTTCAATAACAGAAAACATAATTAAAGTCTGAACTTATAGAAGTCATACAGCATACAAAATGGCCATCTTACCTGAAGAAATGGGCACATTATATTTTTCAGAGTATCGCCTCCTGATTGGCCCCACACTGTGAATGCTGGTAGTAGTGATGACGGAGGGACCCTGTGACACAGGTGTGATAGGTGCTGTAGGTGTGGTAGGGGTGTGAGGTAAGCTCTGCGGAGAAGCCTCAGACGTCTTTGACAATGTGACATTTGACACCAGATTCAGCTAGATAAATATAAAATCGTTAAATGAATATGAATGAAATGAAATGAATATGATTTCACAACATGAATGAGTTATAGCTCCAGCAGGAATTACATGAATCTGAAACAAAAGCAACTTGGGTTTACAGGTTACTTAGAAAAGCATTATAAAAAATAGTTGCATAACATGACAAGAGGCTTGAGGACCTATCCACCCTAAACATCTACCCTAAATAAAGACACATCAAAGAATAACACCACCAACCAGGCAATGTTTATAATATAACTTTTATTGATGTATAAATAATATTTCTAGAATTATCAGCATTTATAACAACACCACTGTAAAAAGAAAACACAATGACAAAAAACTATCTACTATGTGTCTAGCAAAAGAAAGCACTGTAACTAGTACTGGCACTGCTAAAAACAAAGTAATCCATCATGGAGCCACGCAAGTCCAGTGGTTTCTGAAAGACAAAGAGAAAAAGAGAGAGACAGACAAGCAGAACTCACACAGCAGAAATACATATAAACAGAGTCAGTATTACTCTCCCAAGAACTAATTACATTTCCACACAAGCAGAAGATCACAAGTGGAAAACATCCGAAGAAATGCATGAGGAATATGAAGTCCAGCTGCTGACATGATCTCTATAATGGCAAGATAAGGTGACAAAGGAACTTACAGAAGAATGTCCCCTACTATAGTCCTAATGAGAAAATGTGAAGCCTAGCATCTACGGTATTTGGAAAAGTCCACATTATGGAGTAGTTCTGTTTCTAATGTGCAAACATACCAAAAACAAGGCTCCCCCTTTGACTCAATATGCAATTGTGCCCCTCATAAATGCTCGGAGTTCTCAAAGGTCACGCATATAACTCAGAGACATACACATTTGAGTGTGCCTCAGCACCATGTTCCTGCCAGCAATCCTTTTGGCAAGGAAGACCAACACAACATTATTCACTGCTAGATGCTGTAGCAGAAGAACCCAAAACTGCCTCATCCCAAAAGCGGCACCAGAACATGACCATCATATTTGCACCACGACATAAGGTTACTACCACCTAATGTGGCAAACTCAGTCATATTAAGCACAAAGTAAAACATAATGCTATGAAAGAGAAAGATCTGTTACTATGGCAAGTAAAAAAGAGACCTCAACAACATCCACTACCACACCTGCTGCAGTTACTTCTGGATAGTTACCTTGCACTATCTTATATTTTTGTTCCAGCAGGATACCTGGAATATGTCATTGGATATAATATCAACATATGGAAATGACACATAAGATTCCACCAGTTCATGATGGGCTGAAATAACTTTTGGTTCAAAGTGTTGCCATTTGGGCTTTCTTTACCACTAAGATTATGGTATGCTATCTATTGTTTTAAAACTGGATCCAAAATATTTGGTTCTCCATGCTAAGGAAACCAGCAGAATTTTGAACTCCTGCCATCCACTGCTAACAATTTAAAATGAGCAGTCTATAGCTTGACAGTCAGCTAATCCTATAACAGCTCTAAAAAGTCAAGAGAAATACAGCAGTCGGTGTCACATCACAAACACAAACAAAAAAATGGGAAGTAAAGATACGCACAAGCAAAGAGGGTAGCAAACTGCTCAAATGCATGTTGGCAATATATAAAAGTAGTCAGACTGGAATCATATCAGTCTTACTAATTCATTTCGTGTGAACCCATGAGTCTCCCAGACCCATACACTGCCAACACATTAAAAAATACATAAGTCGAAGATTGTGACATAGGGGATTACAACATTCACAAGATGCAACTAGATGTTTCATTATGAAGATTCCTTCCAAGGTGAAGGAATTACTTTTTACCAAAACTATGTTATCAAGCAATTTCTAAGAAACATTGTCAATCTCCAACATCTGTGTTAGTGTCACTACACATTTTCTAACTGGTAATACCATCAAATGAAAGCATTCTCATACCCTCACTCGGAGAAGGGCATGGAAGCGGAGATATTAATGCAATACTCAGGTTTGTAAGGAAATGAATACACCTTATTTCTGAAGGTGTGCAATCTTACAGTGATAACAGTTAAAAAAAAGCAGCAGTGTGGAGGACACAGGGTGCATTCCTCCTTGTAGACATACGGATTTAAGAAACCTGTAGTACTGACCATATGACACTGTAGACACTTATAAGCCACTTTTTATGCTCTTCACCCTTTAGTAGTGCTCCACGCTTTTTGGTATTTTCAGTTAAAGGAGTTTGTGCTTCCATGCCATGTGCTGACGGATTATGTAACACTCCAAAGCTTATTAGTTGGGGTGTGTGTGTGTTTGTTGCGTGCGTGTGTGTGTGTGTGTGTGTGTGTGTGTGTGTGTGTGTGTGTGTGTGTGTGTGTGAGTTATGGTCAAAATGTGTAGTGATCAAGTGCAAAGTCACGTTTTTCCACATGACTGTATGTCCAGCTAATCGAGTGCTGCACTGGTCAAGCCCGTAGATCAGAAATATAGGACATATGAACAGATGAGATGTATCATTATACTTCTGTATTCTGTAGCTGATATTTGTGCAACTGTGGAGTATAAGTAAGGATAGCAGGGGATGTTAAGCAACTGTGGAGTATAAGTAAGGATAGTATGGGGATGTTTACCATCTGTGGAGTATAAGTAAGGATAGCAGGGGATGTTTAGCGACTGTGGAGTATAAGTAAGGATAGTAGGGGATGTTAAGCAACTGTGGAGTATAAGTAAGGATAGTAAGGGATGTTTAGCGACTGTAGAGTATAAGTAAGGATAGTAGGGGATGTTTAGTGACTGTGGAGTATAAGTAAGGATAGTAGGGGATGTTTAGCGACTATGAAGTATAAGTACGGATAGTAGGGGATATTTTGCGACTGTGGAGTATAAGTAAGGATACCAGGGGATGTTAAGCAACTGTGGAGTATAAGTAAGGATAGCAGGGGATGTTAAGCAACTGTGGAGTATAAGTAAGGATAGCAGGGGGTGTTAAGCAACTGTGGAGTATAAGTAAGGATAGTAGGGGATGTTTAGCGACTGTAGAGTATAAGTAAGGATAGCAGGGGATATTTAGCGACTATGAAGTATAAGTACGGATAGTAGGGGATATTTTGCGAGTGTGGAGTATAAGTAAGGATACCAGGGGATGTTAAGCAACTGTGGAGTATAAGTAAGGATAGCAGGGGATGTTAAGCAACTGTGGAGTATAAGTAAGGATAGCAGGGGATGTTAAGCAACTGTGGAGTATAAGTAAGGATAGTAGGGGATGTTTAGCGACTGTAGAGTATAAGTAAGGATAGCAGGGGATATTTAGCGACTGTGGAGTATAAGTAAGGATAGCATGGGATGTTAAACAACTGTGGAGTATAAGTAAGGATAGTAGGGGATGTTAAGCAACTGTGGAGTATAAGTAAGGATAGTAGGGGATGTTTAGTGACTGTGGAGTATAAGTAAGGATAGTAGGGGATGTTTAGCGACTGTGGAGTATAAGTGAGGATAGTAGGGGATGTTAAGCAACTGTGGAGTATAAGTAAGGATAGTAGGGGATGTTTAGCGACTGTGCTGTATAAGTAAGGATATTACGGGATGTTAAGCAACTGTGGAGTATAAGTAAGGATAGTAGGGGATGTTTAGCGATTGTGGAGTATAAGTAAGGATAGTAGGGGATGTTAAGCAACTGTGGAGTATAAGTAAGGATAGTAGGGGATGTTTAGCGACTGTGGAGTATAAGTAAGGATAGTAGGGGATGTTTAGCGACTGTGGAGTATAAGTAAGGATAGTAGGGGATGTTTAGTGACTGTGGAGTATAAGTAAGGATAGTAGGGGATGTTAAGCAACTGTGGAGTATAAGTAAGGATAGCAGGGGATGTTTAGCGACTGTGGAGTATAAGTAAGGATAGCAGGGGATGTTTAGCGACTGTAGAGTATAAGTAAGGATAGCAGGGGATATTTAGTGACTGTGGAGTATAAGTAAGGATAGCATGGGATGTTAAACAACTGTGGAGTATAAGTAAGGATAGTAGGGGATGTTAAGCAACTGTGGAGTATAAGTTAGGATAGTAGGGGATGTTTAGTGACTGTGGAGCACAAGTAAGGATAGTAGAGGATGTTGAGAGGGGTTGCAGGAGATACTTGCTCACTGCTAAAGAAGGTGCTTCTAAGACTGTGTATGATTTTGTACATGTATGCTTGCGGGTGGGTTATGGTGGGCTACAGATACACTGCTATGGCGTGTTGTGGTGGGTTACAGACACACTGCTATGGCGTGTTGTGGTGGGTTACAGACACACTGCTATGGCATGTTATGGTGGGTTACAGATACACTGCTATGGCTTGTTTTTGTGATGTTAGGATTACTTGCATGTGTGTGTTATAGCCTGTAGGAAAGAGCTATGTGTCTGTAGACCATACCTCTAAACTATCTCATAATTTTGGTCTGCTCTTCATAAAAATTGTACTTTTATACCAAATCATTAAGGACTGATGTCAGTAAATAATGTTAAATATTTGAATTTTCAGACTTCGTATCCTTCAGAAAATGCATGCTAATAAAAGCTATTATGCTACCAACTTTCAAAGTCTATAAGTGCATTATTTAGAATCTGTCCCTAATTTTTAGTCATTGCCCCCTTTAATTTTTGGTTTGTCCAGAATTCTTGAGATAAGAGGTTGAGAAATATGCTGTAAATTGTTTTACTTGGGTTTAATCAGTTAAATGTGTGTTTCAATCAGTGTACACTCAGTCTGTTTTTGATTATATGTCATTTATTTTATTTTATTTGCTTTATTTATTACTAAACCATATATGGACCATTGTCAGGTTCAGCCTGGGTGGAAAATTACACAAAGAACAAGTATATTTATTACTAAGAAACAATTTCCAAAACGTATAATAAGAACAAAGGCTTTTGCTCAGTTTATATACAGCAATAGCAATGACTATCAACAAGGTAAACATCAAGAGCACTACATTAATATAATACACACCCATACATATATCTATATATCTGTGTGTGTGTGTGTGTGTGTGTGTGTGTGTGTGTGTGTGTGTGTGTGTGTATATATATATATATATATACACACACACACACACACACACACACACACACATAGGGTGTACTGAATTTCATGGAAACACCTAAATGTTGACATTCATGTCGACTATAAAACGTCAGATTTGCAAATGTTGAAACTCTACCATGCTTGAGCCAAACAACAATCTCAGCGCAAGCATGACATTAGTTTTAATGACTGAATAAAATATCTTTTTTGCAGGGTGCACCCTCACCCACTGATAATTATACATGCTAACTCAGAGATCACACAATGTCGGGGAAAGGGCATATTTCTCAACCTTCATGAACATCTGTCGACCAAATGGGAATTTGATGACTTTCAGTTCCCCTATCTGTGTGTATGTATATAAATAAATATATATAAATAAATAATACATACAGAGACAGACACCACTCTCACATTCACACATATATTTCTACATAGCCGCACATGCAAGCTGAACTTCGTTTAACAATAATGTTTTCTAAAGTTTTCTGAGCTGAAAAGCAAAAGCAACTGAGCGCTAACCATTCTCAAAGAATGTAGCTGTACTGTACACTGCTTGGGAATTCTGCAGCAGGGAAGTCAATCCGACACTGAGATCTAAAATACTGTATTCCTGTGAGGCAGAAAGGAGATGGTTACCAGACATAAGCAACGCAGCTTTGTACCTGTTTAATGTAGAATACTTACCTCTCACAACTAAGAAAGCAGCAACCATCTTGAGAATTTACCTTTTTATGCAGTTTCTCTTCTGATTTTTTTTACCTCATAATCAGAAAAAAATATATATTTTTTAATATAATAATATTAAAAATGACAAAAGTGCATGAAGGACTGCAACCAGTACATAATTAGTGGCTGGTGGCTTTGATACTACTTGCAAGCCAGGCTACAAGTGAACTTCTGTAAATTCGAGGTTGTAGGTTCTCAGATTTTCTTAACAGTCATCCCCCTTCAAAACAAGTAGAAGTCCCTGACTTTCTCATGCCTGTAAAAATATGTTTTGGACCTTTCCATGCAAAAAGCACATGCTGCAGTGGGCAGAAGCAGAATATGATCCGCTAGCACATATACACATTTTACACAAATGACCAATGTCTGCTTTAATACATTAATCAATTACTACTGATTTGCAGTCAAATGCACATACACTGACTATATCCTTCTAATTTTACCCTAATACAACGTAAAAACAATATCAAACAGCATACATTTCAGAGATGCTTGGGTCTACCTTAAAACAAGTACAGCCTTCCTAATTTGAAAGATGATGTTTTAAATGTACATATTTCCAGAGCCTTGAAACAATGTCTCCTTGTCTTCAAATCCTAGCAAGTCAAGAGGGTTTTTGTAAATAGTATAACTGTCAAAGAAAATCTAAGAAAAACATAATCCAACTGCAGAAATGCAATTTCATGTCTTTCTGATGCAGGAACATGGCGGTAAAATAGTAAAATACAGTTAACAGCAATTTCCAAATTTCTCTTTCAGCGCATCAAAAAAACAAGAAATGGAGGAGAGGCACTAAGGGTATGAAGGACTCTCCCAGAGTCTACAAACATGACAATCACAGCAGGTCTAGTAAAAAAGAAAAAAAACACTTAGTATGTGGGCACAAAAGAAAAAATGATTGTTATAAGCTATCACAAAATGTGGCATGATATGCAGCCATACTAATATTGCAAATTCCCTAACAAAAAGGTAAGACGCAGATGCAAACAATAATGCCCACCTCCAAAATACATAAAATCAAAAATGTACAGTATTTTTTAGAATGCTTTCACTGTTTTTGATGATTCACCTTACAGGAGCTGCTTCATGCCAACCACTACACTCTTTGTGAAATCATTACACACAGTTCCCTGCCACTGCTCTTGAGACATCTGCCCTTTTTTTAAACTGACATTTTGTTGTCATGCACCTCTTCAAAAGAACGATACTACCTACTGAGACCACATCTAGTTCTCTTAAGAATTGTCAAGTCATTTGCTTCATGCTTTTTTTCAAACATATACATATTACCTAGCTCCTGCATGATTTATGCAGTTTTGTATGCAGACCTTTCCACTTGTTTCAATGTCTGTGTGCATCTAATCAACGCATGGGTAGAGATAGGGTACCCAAAAACAAATGGACTACAGGTTTACAAAACTACACTGATGGTCTGTAAAACTTAATTCTGCTGGACTCAAAAATACCATTATATTGTAGGATGGCTTCTTAAAGCTAATGGGAATTAAACTGTTTAGGGAGTTTTAATATACTCTGGTGAAATTACTGGACAGTCAAACTCTTTATAATGCATCAGTGAATGAAACTGCCCCCTTCTGATAGTGTGTATGACATTTGCAGCTCCAGAATTTTTTCCCTGTAACACAGAAAAGATGTTTTCAGTACAGCCACAGAGGACAATCACTGCCCTCAAATAACCACAAGTGCTAGGAAAAGAGAATCTCTATAGGCCCTGGGGTCTGGACAGTAATGGGAATAAAACAAGAGACAGTAGCAAGGAGAGAAGCTTTAACAGGCTTGACAAATGACAGTGTGATTCACACCTACTGCTGGGCTGCCACTAATAAGCTACAGAGGAAGCAGCCAATCTCAGCTAATTACCAGATGAAATTGTATTGTAAGGACTCTAATTAGGAGATGCTTATGGAGGTGATCTAATGATTAAACGCTGCATTCGAATGACCCCTTCATCAGTCTGCAGCAGTGCAAGATGTCTATGAAATATCTGTAGAAACAGTAATTTTTTTCCAAGAAGGGGAGGCAGTAATATTTGTAATAACAGCTATGAGGTAAACTAATTAAAACAGAGCTCCTAAGGCAGACCGTGGCTTTGAGCAGCTGTGGTCGTTCCAAACAAAGCACCAAATCTCCAAAGAGAAGCTGCAGTCAAGTGGAAAATTTTAGCCTGACCTATGCTCCAGCTATTAATTTGCAGGAAAACTGACACATATACATATTCCCACAAAATTGTTCTAATTGCTAATTTGCCGAAGGAGCCCAGTTTCCAAATTAAACATGGCTGCAGTGTGTAAGAAAATAATAATAAAAAAGGGTCACAGATAGACAGTTTCATGCTGAGCATCTACCTGTATCAAGAATAAGTAATTAAAGCTATAAACAGTATTAATTCATGTGGCTGTACCTTTTCTGAATCTCCCTTTTCCCCAAGTGGTAGTGGTTTTGACTTGGTTTTAAGTACTTTCAGTATTACAAAACTCAACACACATTTCACTTCTGTTAAATGACAACCTATCATCAGTACAATGACCAAACCAGACAGAAGGCAATGTCCAAACAGAATAGATCTGTTGCATAATCTCTGGCCCACCTGCTTCCAGACCTGTAGTCTTGTGCTGCAGGGGATCAATAAACACATAATGTGACAGAAATCCCTATGCTCAGCTTTTTCATATGCTATATATTTTTGAAAAAGTGACTGAGGCAGGCATAATAAAAGACCATTAGAGATGACATGAAAATGGCAAATAAGCAGCATTTTCAGTAAGGACCATTCTATGCGCTGCAGATCCTGAATACTGCTGTGATTATCAAAGGTGTTATCCATGCACCTCACCTAATAACAATGCACTTATCAGATTAACAAACGGTAAATAAACACAAATTCTAGAGTATGAGCAAAGCAGCTACAGAGACAAAACTATCTGCCTGTGTGCAACTGATCTTGTGAAAGTTGGCAACTCTAAATTAAGTACTGTTCACATGTGCTGTATCTTCTCCAAACAGTACAAGAATGGAGAAACCAGGAAAACATATAAAGGCCTGTTTTAACTAAAAGGTAACTGTAAAATAGAAATAAAAGCAGCCATGGCCCTTGTCCAGTACTGCTGGGGAAAGTAATCACCAAAGTCACGACTACTCTGCTGTTTGTATATAACCACAGAATACAGCAAAGTCTGCTTAGTGGAATTGAAAGACATAGACAGAACATTGTCAAATGGTGATCTAGGAAGAACAATGGACCAGGGCATCCCTACCCATACCAGTATCTCATTACTTGACTGTCTCTTCCGTGTTACCATAAAATATCGTTCAAATGTCAGTAAGCATACTACTTTCTTCCTTACTTTTCGAATGACCAGATATTTGGGTTTAATAAAAAAAACTTTTATTTTAAATTTTACAGCAAAAACACTTGACAGCCATTTGCTTCTTCTTCTTTCGACTTTTCCCGGTTAGGGGTCACCACAGCAGATCACCTGTCCGCTCATGATTGGCAGTGGAGTTTTACGGTGTCGAGTTGCCAGCCCAGCGCCCAATCTTCCACAGAAGGCACACACATGCACACACTCACACCTCGGGCCAATTTAGAGTATCCAATCCACCTACAGCATGTCTTTGGGATGTGGGAGGAAACCGGAGCACCCGGAGGAAACCCACACGACCACAGGGAGGACATGCAGACTCCGTACAGAAGGCACTCCAGCCGAGGATCAAACTGGAGAACCTCTTGCTGTGAGGTGGCAATGCTAACCGCTGCACTACCGTGGCCGCCCTTGACAGCCATTTGCTAAACAAAATAAATTCTCACACTGAAAACAGCACACACCGGTAATCCTCTCTTCCCCTGAGATTCACATTTATTGAATGTGTATCTGGCAAACCATTAAACTACAAGAGACATGCCAGTATTCAAAATCAAATGGCATACAATAAAGCTTTAATTAGTGGTTACGTGAAAGGTTCAGGGATTCAAAAGATGATGTATAATGCCTTCGCTGACAGTCTAGACAGCCAACTGGACTAAAGTGTCCCTTTTCAGGGTTAGCCCAGGATCACTATCTGGTGAAGTGACTTGGTCAGAGTTACACAGCAGACAAATGAAGGATGAGGGAATCAAACCTGCACTACAGAACATTAACAGTTCATAGTCTTACTTATCTGCACTAAGTACTAGACAAACTCTGTTGCAGCCCAGAAGAGTGAATTTCACACCAACATGGCTGCAAAAAATCTATATTAAACATTTACTCAGAGTTAAAATAGTAACATCAAACTCATAAACTGCATGTTGACAAGTGTATTCACAAACAAACAAATACATTATCAATGCCAACAATCAGGGACATACCTGAAGAACATCTCTCATATGATAATGCTCCTGTTTGCTACAATCTATTCCCTCCTTTGCACCATAACATAACTGCTCTGGGATGCAGGAACTAAGTATTTACTTTTACACACACACACACACACACACACACACACACACACACACACACACACACACACACACACACACACACACACACACACGCACGCACACACACACGCACACACACAAACACACGCATGCACACACGCACGCACACACACACACACTTGCACAAGTAACACACTGCATGGTTACTTACAGAAACTCTAATTTACTTAAAAAGTTAACAGAACAACAGGTTTTGCATCAGCTATAAAAAATATGAAACTCATAGCTTATTGGCTGATTGTAATCCTCATTAATTTACCAGAAAATAAAACACTGAAAGACAACAAAAATATGATCCAAAATCAGATGTGCTACAAAAACAGGGTCAGATGAAAGGCAGGACATTTTCTTGTGCCTGATGGTGCATACATGCCCATTCACACACATACATACACACACACACACACACACACACACACACACACACACACACACACACTGCACATTTACTTACCATATTAATCAGTATTAAGTACTGTACAGCATAATTTTTTTAATTATTGTTATTTTTAAAAAGACTGCATATGAGCTACAGCTACCATCATTGTCCACTACTGGTCCATTTTGATTATGACAAGATAAAGGAATTCTCTCTCTCTTGCACTAGTTTTATATTTGAACCAATGAAAGTGAAGAAGTCGCTGTCACACATCAAAGTGGAACGGACTAAAGGTAAAGACACAAAATCTTTTTTTTTTGTCTTTTATGGGCCCATGCAGCTAACACCGGGAGATCTGGCTCTGTGTAGGTATGAATGGAACGTGAGTATTTGGCTTTATATGCCTGCTGGTTTATGCCAAATGTGACTCAACAAATACTGCAAGAGATATGAAGTCTCAGGCTTGGTCTAATTTTTTACTTCAAAGGTGTGACAAGGCACTTATTTCTGTACCATAGTGCAGCATAGTAAATACATGCAAGAATTTAAGGATAAAGAAGCAACTAACAACAGTGGAGTACACAGTGTACTGGTGTCCCTATCATTTACATACTGTCCACTCATAAGGGACACCTCTTACTTTAAGTTTCAAGACACCTCTTAATTTCACTTTCAGGAAACTAAGAATGCTTTAATGCTCATGGTAATGACCCTAGGAGGGTTTATTAAATTGCTGCAACTTGTGGACACTGGCTACAATAGTCCATTTAAGAGAAAAAATGTGAAGAGTGGCTTATGCAAGACTGGAAAAGTGTGCAGTAAGGAGAAAGGTAGGTTGTAACATGTTACCTACATGCAAACTGTAACTGATACAGTGCATCAAGTAAACACAGGACAGTACTGGTGCAGATAAAAAAATGTGTTTACACTTTCTTTGATCTAGACTGCCCTGACTAAATCACACAATCTACAAAGATGACATCAAAATGCCCACCACCACTTGCACTGACAATGTCAATGCCTGCCAAAAAAAAAAGAAACAAACATATTGTGCATATAAATGGATGGATAAAAACTAACAGTGAACAAGTACAAAACTTCTACATGGCACACCTCAACACAAAGGAGTTCTCCAGAAAAAGAGAGGTCATCGTTCCCCTCTACTCAGCCCTCATCAGACCCATTATAGAGTACAACGCCCGATTTGGCATGTACCTCACAAGATATCTGCAACAACTAGAAAGGCCACAGAAATACCTCACTAGGAGGACTACCAGCCTCAAATAGATGCCATACGCAGACCGTCTCAAAAAACTCCAGCTCTACTCCATCGCATATCGCCTACTCAGAGGCAACGTCTGCCTAACATACAAAGCCATGTCTAACCCAGATCTGATGGACATGCTACACTTAAAGAAATCCCAATCTCTCTGAGCCACACACTCCAGGGACCTAAACCTTGTCACCACAATAAACAGAAGATGCTGGAGGGATAGATTCCTGTCCCCGAGACTTCCCATGCTCTGGAACAGGCTACCCATTCATGTCAAGCAGAGCTCCTCTTTAGCCCTCTTTAAGAGAAATCTTGACAACTGGATGGGAAACAGGAAATTCACCCCGGGGATCACTGCTGTGGCGCTGCTCAACAGGGGCATAGAAAAATAATTTTCTTGGATGGCGAAAGCCAGGGAACCTCGTTTGGCTAGGCTTATATAAGCCCTAGGGCCGATAGCCTAGTACATACCTATGAACCTATGAACTAAAACAACCCATCCATCCTGGCATACAAGCACAAGGCACGAAACAATCCAATAACCGTTTTTATTTTTAAACATGGTAGAATTTATTCAAACTTTACATATTCAGGTCTATATCATTTCATCAAAGCAACTACCCAAACATCTATTTGTCGAACTTAATCCAATTCCATCAAACAGTCATTTAAGCGAATTTCATCCCCAAGGGAACAGTCGGCGAACCTAGTGACCGCCACAGAAAACACATTATTTAAAACCCACCCATATGGGGGGGGCTATGCCCCCAACCCCCCAACTAAAATATATGAACTCCAAGATCATGCTACAGTGGGGAAAGTGGGAAATTCCTGATGATGGCCAACAAGTTTTTTCGGTGGACGTAATTAGCATTCAATGGATTAACTTTGACAAATAGGTGTTCAACGGATAGTCACTTCGACGAAATGATATAAACCCAGAAACTTCAGCAGTGTGTTTTAGAATAAAAATATGTTAAGCTTTGTGGATACTGCTCAAAAAATGTGTCCTGTTTTGTCGTTTGAAGAAGAAGCCTATTGTTTATTTTGCCAAAATTTAAACAATGGTTTAACACTTGCACAGATAAAAGGAACATCTTAAGTTTATACACAACTAGCTCTTTATGAATAATTAAGAGGAGACCTTATAATACCTAAAAGACCCTTAAGGATGAAGTCCTCTATGATGATTCTAAAATTAAAACACAAAAAGGAATTTTGGGGGAGCAAAAAGTCTCCATAACCAGCAAAATGGAGCAAAAGACTAACACGTTTACTGAGAGAATGAATCAGACTTGTAATAAACTGTGAAAACAAATCAACCACCTGGGCTAGGTTTAATTTCCAACTCAAAATACATATGTGAGAAAAACTCAGTGCTATTAAAAGATCAGGCCAGTATAACAAGTTTTGCTTCAGCTGTGACTGTGCACAGACATGCATATACACCCGAAAGAAACATCTCACTGACAATAAGTTACTGGTGATGCTTCAGCAAACAGCTGTGTAGATGCTCAGATGGCAAACATCATTAGTACTATATATACCGCAGGCCGTTTATTTCATGTATTTGAAGCAAATGTTCTAAATAACAAAATAATCTGAAGTATGATGCTGTGGTACCTTCTGTACAGAATCTGTTTGTCCTTGCTGTGCTAACGTGGATTTCCTCTGGGTGCTGTGGGCTCTTCATACATTACAAAGACATACAGTAGGTTGATCAGGGAGGGACTTTAAACTGTCTGTAGGTACGAGTGTGGCATATGTGATATGGAAGAAAGACCTGGCAACCTGCTTATGTTTACTTCTTTGACTTGTAAACTCCATGGATAGTGGTGGCAGTCCACAGGGTCATTTTAGGAGTCTGCTGAGGCTCATCAGAGAGATACAGATATATGAGTGGTCATTAAAAAGGTTTTTAGTATGTGCTAGGGTCATTTTTCAAACAACAGCCTAAATTCATAAAAACTGTAATAAATATATTATCACAACTACAATTTAGCGGTGATATCAACTCTAACCTTGGTGCCAAATATAATCAAAAGCAAGCCACTACACATTCCCCACAAACATTCTCTATCATTCCCACCCTCCCTAAAGGACACACTCTCCTTTTTCTTAACATAAATATAATACGTATAGACAACAAAGTACATGACCTCCATGCCCTACTCACTGTATACGCCCCTGGTATAACCATACTAACAGAAACCTGGCTCAAACCGGAAATCAAACACAATGAAATTCTTCCCTCTGGGTACAACCTACACATATATGACTTTCAAAACAAGTGAGGAGGTTGGATAGCCATAATGTTTAAACAAAATCTAAAACTAGAACTCATCAGCATCAACCGACCTACTTTTAATAATGCTGAACTACTACTCACTACACTAAAAAACAACAACAACAAAAACCTAATAATTGTGACTATTTATATCCCACCAGGTGAAAATTCTAACATAGTTGAAGACATTCTTCACTGGTTATCCCTAACCTTTCACCAAGAAACCATTATAATGAGCAACCTTAATACCGATTGGTCCACTTAAAACTGTAATAATCCCCCCAACTTTGTAAACCTAAATGGCTTCTTCCAACTCATACACGAAGCCACCAGAATAGACAAAAATTTCCAACGGACATTCCATTCTAGACTGAACCTTTACTAACAAACCACCAACATCCTTCCAATCTGGCTGCCTCCCCGATAGTATCAGTGACCATCTTCCCACCTACCTTCTTAGACACAACCTTAGCCCTCTCAGGCAATCAGCTTACAGGCTAATCCGTAATAAGAAGAAATTTAATACCCAAACATTCCTTTCCCTGCTACAACAAAGTAATTGGTCACCCCATAAAACCCTCTCCTTAAATGCTGTAGTACAGAACTTCAGTACCACCTCTCAGCATCCTAAACAGCTTAGCTCCCTGTGGATCTACTAGACTAAAAAATCACTACGCACCATGGCTAACAAACACCACCAAAAACCTGTTCAAGCAAAAGGACAAAGTCCGGGGACACTGGATAACCAACAAAAAACAAGATAACCTACTACTGCACAAACAACTAAGGAACAAAGCTAAATCCCAAATAAAAGCTGACAAAAAAAAAAAAACACTACTGACCAACAGCTAAACCAAAACAATCCCCAAAAATTCGGTCCAACATAAATAAACTCCCTCAACCTGGAAATACCTCAACCCCTAAACCTATCACACCTCCCTCGGTTGACAGTATAGCTTCACAATTCAATTCCTACTTTACAAACTCAATTCACTCTCTTATCAACTTTCACCAAAATGTCCCAGCTCAGATCCCAGTTACAAATATCGAAGCTGGTAAAACCTTCTCCTTTAAACCTGTACCAACTCATACCAAAAAAAAGCTACTCAGTAAGCTCAAACCCATCGCCCTAGCAGCAGACAACCTTCTTATAGAATTCCTAAAAACTGCGGCAGAGGTCATTGCTTACCCCGTCTCTATCCTGATCAATCACTCCATCATCAAAAACTACATTCCTATAACCTGGAAAATATCCTATATCATTCCCCTGCACAAAGGGGGCAACTCTACTGAATTCTCAAACTACAGACCCATTGCCATTCTCCCACCCCTCTCTAAAATACTAGAAAAATGTATTCACACGCCACTTCTAAACCATCTTCTATCTAACAACTTCTTATCTCAAAAACAGCATGGTTTTTGCCCTCACCATAGCACTACAACTGCCCTCCTCAGTTTCACTGACACACTAAATCAACACAGAAACCATGGTAAATTTGTGTCTTCCATCTTTCTAGACCTCTCCAAGGCCTTTGACACAGTTTCTCACCAGAAACTGCTATCTGTGTTTCCAACACTAAATCTCAGTCACTCTTCCCTGGCATGGTTCCACAGCTACCTTACCAGTCATCAGAAAGCAGTTAATGGTAACAGGAGCTATCATCTCTACTTCCTGTTAGCACAGGAGTACCCCCAGTGGCGGCTGGTGAGTTCAAATCGAAGGGGGGCTGCAGGAGACAGCTGAAAGGGTGGGGCCAATGGGAAGGGGTGTGGTCAACTAGAAAGGGGAGGAACTATGCCCAAAACCACAAAACCTGGAATTTTAATTAAATATGCTGCCCTGGGTGCCAAAACGTCATTATGAGAGTCCAATCAAGACAATGTGAAGTGTAGAAGAATATTTCAATGCATTAGCTGCATGACAGCTTACTTAATATCTAGATGGAAACAAAAAGGCTGTGGGACATGAAAAAATAAATTACTTTTTAAATACTTTACTGGAATGCCAGTCAAAATCAAGTACAAGAAAAACAAGCAGCACTCAACTCAAACCACTTCTCCTTCCACTGCAATTCTAATTATAATTTATATTCAGCTTTATTAAAGTACCAAGCAACATGCTGAAAGTAGCAATCTCTGTGATACCCCACTTGTAAAAATGTTTCTTATCCAAAAAAGACGTGCTGCCTGATAACAACTATCTACTTGTTTCATGGGGAAAACATGATCAAAGTAAAAAATGAAAAGCAAACAAGAAACAAGCTCAAGATACATTGCTTAAAGGATTACTGTACAGGTAATGGACCATGCACGATAGATTGCCATTCTGTTTGGTTTACAGGTAAAGCCTGCAAAGATGACTGCAAGTCTCCAACAAATGTAATGAGCTTCTTAAAATAATAATGTAATCCTGTCCTGTCACATGCATTTCAATACCCAAGGCTTATACATTATCTAGTTATGCAAGTATTCTCTACATGGCAACAGAAAGGCTTTCACTGTTGGCAATTCTTTAACAGTATGCTTATTAAAGCTTACTTGCATCTTACAATCTCACACAAGCTTAACTGATGGTCATTAAAGCACTGCTGCTTAAACACAGAGCAACAGGCACTTTCTGAGTAATAATAAGCATAAATCAACAGTATAAAAATATGACAAACCAGAACACTCTGCAAAATCAAGGTCAGAATAAAAATAGTACTTGTGTCTACCTTGGATGGGGGGATACTCTGCACATTTACACTGCATAACTGCTCCTTGCCTTGCTTGGACACATCCAGAGTCACACTACATGAGACAGTGGGGTGCAACAAGTATGTCACAATTTGAAATGTCTCTGGCGGACTGTGATGGCCCTGACACATTTGTCATACTTCTCAACCTCAGAGCAAGAAATCTGAACAAAGCCATACATAGAAGTGGGACAAGGCCCAAAAATAAGGACAATTTTAAATATTGCTCTTATAAACTTAGAAAGGTAATGGAGTAGTCAGTCTTGCATTAGTATGAATTTCTGAAGGGTATGAAATCTGAAACACAAGTATCTGTCATTATTTTCTAACTTCACTCTTTAATGATTTGCCACTAATTTGCCAAAAAAACACAATTTTATGAAAAATGGACCAAAAATGTGATGCAAAAATATAAAATAGCCACACAATACAGCTGGGAACCTGTCAAAGAAGGGACACTTTTTTAATATTAGTACTGCTAACATGAGCAGCTGACAAAATAAAAGAACCTGCATGCATTTCTGAAATAAAAGTAATCTATAACTGATTATTACAGTTATTTTTTAATTGTAAACCCTCCACATTTTCTTCCAAAATTGCCATTTTGCGGCGGGATTATTAGGGGAAGAGCAACATTTGGAGCCAAAATCAGGGAAAGTTCAGAGGTTTGGATATGCCTAATTCTTTAAAGTAATTTATTTGCACATACCTCTCAACCTGTTAATGCAGGAAATCTGGACAAGGCCAAATATACTTATAAACAGTCCAAACAATTGCTGTATAAACTGAGACAGTTGATAGAATAACAGGTCTTGCTTTAGCATACATTTTTCTGTAGGTTATGAAGTCTGAAACTCAGTGTCTGTCATTATTTAGTGACTTAATTCCTAAATTATTTGCCAGAAAATCACACATTTAATGAGGAACAAACCAAAAATAAGAAGCAAAAATCTATTAATTCTGTGAAAATTTGGACAGTTGAGAGGTATAGTTCAGCCGGGGCTGTCTTTGAGTTTGCCGCCCTTCCCCCTCACAAAATCATGGTCGAATGGAGCCTCCCCTTCAGCTATTCCAATGAACCGTTACTTGGGTATTTCACCCCATTTACCATAAAAACTAATGTGCATACTGCTTTACTTCTACAATGATTTGAACTTCATTTGAAAGTTTTATTTTGCATTTTACAGTACAAACACTAAGACATCTGTTAAACAAAGCAATGCAGCCTCACAATGAAAACAGACTTAGCATTAAAACTTCTCTGTCCTTGAAACTCACATTCATTGAAACAGCACTGAAACCCACATTCAAAGAAAATACATTTTGCCAGTAACAGATAAAGATTAACTTTGGGCTGTTTTCAAATAATAGGCCCCTTGCACATGAAACATACACGTGGTCTTTGATACACCTTTCTGATTTTATTAAATTATATTCCTTGTACAATATAGTACAGCTGTAGAGGGCGTTTTAAATTTGTTTTGAACATTTTTCCAGTAACAATGAAACAAAATGCATGCACCAATAATGACAAAACTGCCCAATTCAGAATATTTTTCCAGTAAACAATGAAAAAAAAATGCATGCACCAATAACGACAAAACTGTCCAGTTCAGAACATTTATATTACAATAGTCTACTCAAACTTCTACAGTCCACCAGTATCAGTAAATATGCACAATCTCTGAAGAAATAAAAGTTATCTAAATAATTCCACATTAAAGAAATTGGTAACTAATGAAGAGGTTGCTGCTAGCAAACAACTTTATATGTCATTGTTTCATCTACAAATAAAGTGTCTGTTGCCCTTGAGGAATAAATTGCCTATGTTTCATTAAAAAATGATAAGCTATCATTATTGCAATAGGGAATGGATGGCAAACTGATAAAAGGTTCAGAGTTACTAGGTTTCTTCACCAAAAAGGACAGCAGCATCCACCCCCTTTACAATACAGTACAGTATCAGCAATGCATCTACCTACTGTGGGAGTAGAACCCACAGCCTTCTGCATCAAAAGCAAGTACACTACCTGTTGTGCTATTAACAATGCAAGTAAACACAGCATAAGCATCACTAAATTTTTGTTCCCCTGCAGCTCTCAGCTTCTTGTAAAATCTACTTGACACTCGGCTGTATCTCTGAACTTTGCAGCACAAGAAATCTGGAATAAGCCAAAATTTAGGGGGGGGGGGCAAAAAACCAGGGAACATTTTAAACATTGCTTGTATAATGTTGGAAAGTTGCTAGAATAAAATGCGGTGTTACCACCATACATTTCACTGCCAAGCATTGAACCCAGGACCCTGTGCAAAACAGTTAGAGCAACATACCACTATGCCAAATCCATCATCTATTTTATGAAAGAAGAAGACTGAAACTTAAATGGCTATATTCAGTGAATTCAGTTCTCACCATAGCTGTCAACATCTTAGCACAAAACACCTGAACAAAGCCAATAATGGGGGAATACAGCCCCCAAACATATTCAGTGAATTCAGTTCTCACCATAGCTCTCAACCTCTTAGCAAAAACAGAGACAAAGCCAGTAATGTGGGAATACAGCCCTCAAACATATTCAGTGAGTTCGGCTCTCAACCTTGGCACAAAAAACCTGGACAAAGCCAATAATGGGGGAATACAGTCCCAAAAATAGGGACAAATTTCAAATATCCATCTTATAAACTTAGAAACCTGCTGTAATAATAGGTTTTGCGTTACCATGTACTTTCTGAAGAATACGAAGTCTGAAATTCAAATGCTTGTCATTTTTATTTATATAACATTTAATAACCAGGAAAGTCTGACTTGCAACAAGAGCCAATTTTCAGCAGAGGCCCAGGGAGAAACAGTCCAGGCATTGAATATAGCATTTTCTACTTAAAACAAAACTAAGCACACTGATACCAATTCCGGATGGAAAAATGGCCACATGAAGTCTGAAAGAGAAGATAACTCACTTGATTAATAATCAAGTGAGTTATCTTTGGACTTCATTATGTGGCCGTTTTTCATTCCGGAATCAGTATTAGTGTGCTTTGTTTTGTTTCAGGTTACCATTTGTTATTTACAGCAGCAGGTGTATAAGAGTTGCAGTTTGCAGCCAAAAAAAAAAAGGATACAGAGCCGATTCCAGCAGACCAGCACCTACCTCAGTATGTATGTATCTCGTCTTCCTCTCTGCTCTCTCTCACTGCAGTCAGTGCAAGCCCTTAGCCGCCCAAGACAAAAAAAAAAAAACTTTGACCAAGCAGTAAAGCACCACCAACGACAATACCACTGAATCCAACGGTCCCAACCTCTTGAATAAGACAAGTACAGTACTACTGTGCTAGTGCTACTGATTGTTTCTCGCTCTCTTTTTTGAGAAGAGAGTGAGAACCAATCAGTAGCAATCCAGCCATCCATGTCATGCACGTGCCTGCGGACATGGCAGTCCAAACCCCCTTCTAATTTACGTTGTGGTTAAACCGCTTAGACTTCTGGGCATCACACTGATGCTTTTTCTTTTATCTGGACTGCCTTTTACAGCAGTCAGATACTAGATGCTGGCTGCTATGTTGTTAAAAAATAAAAAAAAAAACGGAACTCGACGAGCATGCGCAGGGACTTTGCGGACTTGTCATACTGTGTTGTGTAGGTTAGAAAAATATTTTTTATGGCAATGTTGGCAAATGAAATGTAAATGTCAACTACACTTTCTTTCTTCTTTTTCCTGGGAGGCCTGTAGTCCCACAGTCTGATAGCATGAGCCACCCCTGAGTACCCCAGAGCTCTACAATAGGCCCCCTACTCTTCACCATTTTCACTAAACCAGCTGCACAAATCAACTCCTCTCACCTCAGTCATCCAATACGCAAATGACTCGACCCTTATATATACTGCATCCTCTTTAAAACAACTAGAGATCACTACACAGCAATCCCTCTCGCAAATAGAATCCTGCTAAAGCAAACCTCATACTGAACCCAAGCAAGACCAAACTGATGTTCTTTCTCACCACCAAATCACCCAATTCCCCAACTACATTTCAAATACGCTCATCCAACAACACTACTATAACCGCCATCTCTCAAACTAAGCTACTAGATGTTATAATCAATAACAAAATGAAATTTTACTTACACCTAGCACAGCCCATTAAGAAAACTCATATTAAACTAGGCTCTCTGTACCAAATAAAGCCTTTCCTTACAAACGAAACAAGACAAGACTTGGGCCAAAGCTCATCTCCTGTCCACTCTACTCTATGCCTCTCCCATCTTCATTAACCTAAGCAAAACTGACCTAACAAAACTTGAGTCCTGCTACAACAAAACAGCAAAATTCTCCACAAGCTTCCCTCACAGGTCCCACCACTGTTCTGCTCTGCAAAAACTAAAATGGTTAGAACTTCCCCAACACTTAACCTACAGACAACTCATCTTTGCCCACCGCATAGTATACCAACCAGACAGGACCCCTGCCCTACAACAAATTCTTGAACCTAGTCCCACAGTCCGACAGCATGAGCCGCCCCTGAGTACCCCAGAGCTCTACAATAGGCCCCCTACTCTTCACCATTTTCACTAAACCAGCTGCACAAATCAACTCCTCTCACCTCAGTCATCAAATACGCAAATGACTCAACCCTTATATATACTGCATCCTCTTTAAAACAACTAGAGATCACTACACAGCAATCCCTCCCGCAAATAGAATCCTGCTAAAGCAAACCCTATACTGAACCCAAGCAAGACCAAGCTGATATTCTTTCTCACCACCAAATCACCCAATTCCCCAACTACATTTCAAATACGCTCATCCAACAACACTACTATAACCGCCATCTCTCAAACTAAGCTACTAGATGTTATAATCAATAACAAAATTAAATTTTACTTACACCTAGCACAGCCCATTAAGAAAACTCATATTAAACTAGGCTCTCTGTACCAAATAAA
>NC_056739.1:1386898258-1386985758 GCF_019279795.1 Protopterus annectens
TTGTCCTGTTTAAGTAAAATCTAAGTTGTCTGTGTACGTCCAAGGAATGCAGAATTCGCTCCCCCTTGTTCTGTGGATTGGGAAAGAAAGTTGGCAAATGAATGGTCTGATTAAGTACCACACTGGATACCACCTTAGGCATGAAGGATGGATTGGGCCTGAGAGACACTCTGTCCGCATGAAAAATAATGAAGGGCTCCACTGCCAGCCTGTAATTCAGAAATCCTTCTAGCTGAAGTGACTGCTAAAAGGAAAGCTGTTTTCCAGGAGAGAAATTTTAAATCCCCAGTAGCAGCTGGCTCGAAAGGAGGGCGAGTGAGTTTTTCCAATAGAAAATTGAGGTCCCAGGCAGGGGTTGGAGCTCTCCTGGGTGGTCTTAAGTTTTTGGCCCCTGTGAGATACTGCTTTAGCAGAGGATGAGAGAAGAGGTTCTCTGTTGTAATGAGCTGAAATGGCAGAGGCATGGATTTTTATGGAAGAAAAGGACAGGCCCTTGTGAAGCATCTCAGTTAAGTATTGTAAAATCTGAAGAATATTGGGCTCTGCGTTGCTTATTCCTTGTGATTGGTTTCAGGCACAGAATCTTTTCCATTTCTCAGCATAAGAGTTTCTAGTACTAGGCCTTCTAGCCTCCAAAATGACATCCATCACAGGTTTGCTGAGAGATGCTAAAGGTGAATTTAGGTGATTAGCTACGCTGCACGATTCAAAGTTTGAAGCTGTGTGCAGAATTTGGTTGTTCTGCTGAGACAGTAGGTAAGGGGTCTGAGGCAGGTGCCACGGTGGAAGGTGTGACACATTGCACAGGAATGGGTACCAGTGTTGGAGAGGCCAGTCTGGAGCAATCAGAATCATTTCTGGTTTGCCCTGTTTGACTTTTAGTAGAACTTTGGAGAGCAGAGGCAGAGGGGGAAAAGCATAGACTGACAGGTTTTTCCAGCTGAATGATAGAGCATCCACTTTCCAAGATTTTTGTGATGAGTTCTTGTGCAGAATTTGTCCAACTGATAGTTCTGGGGTGAGGCAAAAAGATCTATGTCTGGACTCCCCCATTTGTGTGTCAACATGATGAAAATCCGTGGTTCCAGTTTCCATTCATGTGGGTCCATGAGATTTCTGCTTAGTTCGTCTGCCAGAGTATTCAGCTTTCCTGGCAGGTATTGAGCTTGTAGTTGTACTTGGTAGGTCAAAGCCGTGTTCCACAATACCATGGCTAGTCTGCATAGGGGGAAAGAATGTGTACCCCCTGCTTGTTTATGTACCACATAACTGTGGTGTTGTCTGTCTTTATTATTAATTGTCCTGGATGAAAGTAGTCTTTGAAGGCTGTCAGTGCATTCTGTACAGCTAGCATCTCTTTCTGATTGATATGAAGGTGCATTTGAGTTGGGCTCCATTTGCCCTGAATGCACTTCCCTGCCAGATGAGCCCCCCCAAGCATAGTCTGATGTGTCTGTAGTTAGGGTTTGGGCGGCAGGGTGGTGGAGTGAATGGCAGTCCCTTGTTTTGGTGGCAGGCCTCTGCCCACCATAGGAACTCTAGTTTCAGGCAAGGTATGATGGGAATCATTGTTTCCAGACCTTGACAATGTTGACTCCATAAACTTTTTAAGTACCACTGAAGTTTGCTCATATGCAGTCTTGCATATGGAATTAGAAGAATGCAGGAGGCCATGAACCCCAAGGCTTGCAGAATTTGTCTTGCAGAAAGCAGGGTTTTTTTGTGGCCACCTGTTTGAAGTAAGTCACCAACTGAATTTGCTTTTCTGGCATTAGGTAAGCCATCTGGGCAGTTGTATTCAAGCTTGCACCCAGGAATGTAATTTTTGAGAGGGTACCAGTTGTGATTTCTTTTCATTTATTGTGTACCCTAGACAAGTTAGAACCCTTTTTACAAATGCCAGATGCTTTAGAAGAAATTAGACAATCGTCCAGGAGACAATCGTCCAGGTATGGATATATTTGAATATTTCTTTACCTGCAAAATGCAATTACTGTAACCAGGCACTTTGTGAAAGACCCTGGGTGCAGTAGATAAGCCAAAGGGCAGTGCAGAGAACTGGTAATGTAAATAGCCTGCTTTGAAGCGGAGGTGTCTTCTGCAAGATTCCCTGATTGGGATATGCAGGTAAGCCTCTTTAAGTCTAGAGTTACCAACCAGGCATCTTTGCCTAGCATAGGAAGTAACTGTTGAAGAGTCAGTATCTTGAATTTTGGAATGTCCAGAAATGTGTTTAGTGTAGATAAGTCCAGAATTGGACGCCATGAGTTGTCTTTTCTGGATACCAGGAAAAGTTTTGAATAGAAACCTTGTCCCTTTTCCTCTTCTGGTACTGGTTGAATAGCCCCATGTTCATGAGGGACAGAACTTGTTTCTGGGCCTCTGCCCACTGATTTGGGGGGCAGGTCTGGCCATCCGTTTGGGATTGGCAACGTGTGGAAATGAAATCTATATCCCTCGGATACTATATTTAAAACCCATTTGTCCTGGGTTATAAGTTGCCAGTTTCTTGCATGAAGTGCCAGCTTTCGCCCCAAAGGAGCGGCTAAAAGATAAGTGCTTGGTGAGTGTAAAGGGCAGTCATTGAGACTGTTTACCATAGGGAGGTGCCTTGTTGATTCCAGATTTGGAGGTGGAGGCACCCCATTGTTTTGATCTAAAGGTCCCTTGTGACTGAAACCTGGAGCCTTTGGAATGTCTGGGTTTGACTTGAGTGGCTCTCGAAGGAACTGGAAAGGACCAGTTCTTAGTAGGCCAGTGCCTACTAAATCTTGGAGGTTGCAATTGTAAGAAATCTTTCATAGTTTGCATAGATTTAGCTTTATCTTCCATCTTTTTTAAAACTTCTTCAGCATTATTACCAAAAAGACGGTCCTGTTGTAAAGGAGCATCCAACAATTTTGCTTTAACATGATCAGGCAGAGATTGTTCTTTGAGCCAAGCATGCCTTCTTAACACATACCCAGTTACAGCAGCCCTGCAGGAGGCCTCCAAAGAATCAAAACCACATTGCAAAGTATGCTTTCCAACTTGTTTAGCTGAATGCAATCTTCTTCTTCTTTCGGCTTTTTCCCGGTTAGGGGTCGCCACAGCGGATCACCTGTCCGCTCATGATTGGCAGTGGAGTTTTACAGTGTCGAGTTGCCAGCCCGATGCCCAAGCTTCCACAGAAGGCACACACATGCACACACTTACACCTAAGGCCAATTTAGAGTGTCCAATCCACCTATAGCATGTCTTAAAACCTGTAAATCTTTATTTTCCACACAGTCAGAAATTAACATAATTTTCTATTTAAGCAGTCCCATTAAATGCTGTTGATATTTAAGCATATGAAATTGACAGTTTAAAGCCCTGATTGCCAAGGTTGTAGAGGTGTAAACCTTCTTACCCCATCTGTCCAGTGCCCTGGAATCTCTATCAGAAGGGGTAGGATTTTTAGTAGTAGAGGCCTTAATGCCCTTGGGACCCTGAGAAATGGTTTCAGGATCTTCAGTAGGATTTTTGAAAAGGAATTTGTGGGAGTCAGGAACCCTATAATATCTGTCTGGCTTACAAAGAGCCGGAGGCAGAGAATCAGGAGCCATACTAGATTCTGAAAAAAACATCATCAACAATGTCAAGAACAGGAGGTATAGCCAAAGGCCTATGCTGAGGAAGAAGAAGAAAATCCCTAAGTCTCTTTTTAGATTCAGAGAAATCCTGACTTTCCCAGTGGAAATGTTCCCTTAAGGTATGCAAAGTTTTCCCAAAAGAAAAATCCACAAGGGGAGAAGCAGAAGAAATGGAATCTTCTGCATCAGAGTCCTCATAAGTAGGTAAAGACAAGAAATGGAATCCTGTTCAGAAGATTCATAATCAATGTCTTGCCTTGCCTAGGCCTCTTAGAAGGAGGGGGTTGGCTACCCCTGATCAGAGTAATTAAATCTTCAGCCATTTTGATCATTTGTTTTTTAGGCATAGGGGCCTGCACATGTGGGCCAGGCGTCAGTTCTTTAGACATAGATTTAGATTTTGGCCTTAGTTTTGAAGATGACATTGATCTAATATACAAATCTGTAGGCCTGAAAACACCCTCAGAAGCCGGTGCCTGCACAGCGGCTCCGGACCCATCTAAGGTAGAGACATCCACGGGTTCCATAATTGAAGCATCTCGCGGCATACCGGACTCCGAATGGGTCTCAGTAGAGGCCTGCGAATCAGAAGTAGTGGGTATCAGGGGCTGCATAAGCGCCTCACTGAGTACCAGCGAACTGGCGACTGGCTTAGGAGAAGTGTCATCGTCAGTTTTGGACCTCAACGGTCTGTCTCTGTCTTTTTCTTTGCGTTTTTTAGGTATTCCGGTCGAATTGCTAACCGATGGCATTTCTGGATAATTAAATCGTGAGCCAAAATATTTAGAAGCAAAAATATACCGACATTTAATAGTGCATTGATTACATTTAGCACAAAACCGACAACAAGGTACGTTGTGGTCAGGGCCTAGGCAAGGAATACAGTACAAATGAAAATCCTTATGAGGTATTTGCTTCCCACAAGTAATGCAATTATTAACTTTTACTGACATCGGTAAGGAGCAAGAAAAAGGTTCCCCAACGGGGTACTTAGCTTTTAGTTGAAGACTTCGGTTCTGAAACTTGAAAACGAAAATTTCAGGAGTCGGCCGACCGGCACTTGCAAACTGCTTCTGCTTCGGGCACCGCGCGGCAACAAAGACTGATGTAATGGCGTCGGCTGCATGTTTTATACCCCTGACGACCTGACGTCATGGAAGAAGGGACAGCAACCGACGCAGGACCCAAGACTTTGTTAATCAGGCCGACTGAGGGTAACCTGCCAGCAGATTACCCCAAATGTAATGACTGCAACAGTGAAACACGAAGAACATTAACCTTACAGTCTGGGCAAGAATGAGGCATAGCTAGTGCCAGTCTTTCCCAGCGGTGTGTGTGTGTGTGTGTGTGTGTGTGTGTGTGTGTGTGTGTGTGTGTGTGTGTGTGTGTGTGTGTGTGTGTGTGTGCGTATATGTGTGTAAATCAAATCTCAAAGAGTGTGTGTGTCAGCTACTTCGGCAGAGACACGAAGCGCTGGTTGTACAGAGAGGGTGCTGGAGGTCTTGGCTTGGACACTCAGCTGAGATCTCAACTCTACAGCTGTGCCAGTGGGAAGTGTTACTGAGGATCTGGAGAAAGAGGGAGAAACCAGCCCCAGATCTCCATGTGCTCTTAAGGGAAATTCTGATTGATTGTGTTTGATGCAGACAGCTGCCTCTGTCTGGAGATACTATGTGTGTACCTGTTATCCTCCCAGTGAACGTCCCCCAGTGGTGAGGATTTAGTCTCCTTGATTACTGGCACAGAAGTGGTGGGTCGTCACACATGTCATCAAGATTTTCAAGTTTGTTTAGTCTACCACTGCATCTGCATCAGGATTACTATTGTAGTGGAGAGAATGGTACTAGAAATATGATGCTAAAGATCTGTTACAGCCACTGAACAACACAACCTTTTCTTTTAATTACATGGGATAAGGAACAATGTAAACATGCACAATCCTTGCTGAATAGTATGCAGTCACAGTCTTTATTTTCAGCATTTCTATTCAAGGATGTATTTATTTAGCATTTATGAATCTATACATTGATACGTTTGTTAAATTTTCATGTGACGCTTGCTAATGAAGTTAATTTCAATAACTTGTCTACCTTGTTACAAGTCCCAAAATCAAGAATGCAGTGCATGGCTGATCTTATGATTGTAAATCATGGCCTCTGCCTTAGGAATAATGGGACAAACAGAGCAGACAGGGAATAATAACTGTGCTTCATCACCTATAACTTCAAAGTCCACCTTACATTTTCCTCATTCAAAGTTTTACAGATGTCCAGCTACAAACAGGATCCAAGGCTCTGCACACATCCAGGTCTTTCTCCAGTGTCCCAGCCAGCCCTACAGGAATACAGGCAGTAGTTCCAATAGCAGCAATGCCTCCCTCAATACGATGCAGCTAATCAAAAGGATGCTGGGTCCTTCTACTTCAGGCAGTACTCTGTGGCTACAGCTAAAACACTCTGGGACCCCTTAAAAGAGTAGATGCTGATGCCCTAGAATTGACTGCTCCCACAGAACAGGTAGGTTATGCTTCAGGAGTAGGTTTAAAAGCTTACTTTTGTTCCTACAGAATGAAAAAATATGCAAACTGCAGGCCAGATGTGCAGTAGACAGTAGAAAATGGCCACACTTTGTTTAACGTCACACAGCATCCAAACGTGCATGCAGAGTCTGAGGCAAATTGTTACAAGCTAGTTACTAAAACTTCAAAATGTTGTAGGTAATCTGATTCTTCAAATCCCAAGAGCTATGAAGACAGTTCATCGAAAAGCTTAAATTATTAACATAGCATAAATCTGTATATAATTATAATGTTCACATTTACAGCCAAGTCTGGACAGTGACATTTAAATAAACAACTTACTGGCTGGCGCTGTACGGCAGCAGCAGCAGTTATTACATGGGCCCATGCCAGGAAAGGAAGAAACTGCTGTGAGGATTGTTTATTCTTCATTTCAAATAAACACTCCAAAGCTAAGCAGCCAATGTACAATATGGTTTTGTTTGCTCTTACTAACAGACATTACAGCTGGGATAATTAGAAACTCGCAAATTTCAAAAGTGCAGCACAGATGATCAGAAACTCTCAACTATCATGCAACAAGAAACAAAAGAAACAAATCTGCAGTGATCTCAAAAACAATGCATTTATTTAGCATAGCATAGTTAAATGTAGAAAAGATGAGGTTATGATCAAATAGTTAAACTCAAATATGAAGTAAGAGTTTACATACTGAAATCCATTGCAATGAATCAGTACATTCACAAAGAAAAGTAAACAGTTTATTTGATTATCTGCTCCTTAAGGTTGGCCTTTCTGTACGCAATGACTCAACAAAAGATTGTTCTTTCAACCTTGGGTTCCTTTCTTTCGGTTTTCGTTCAGACAATTATTTTTTGTTTTGTAGTGCACTTTTAATTAGAGTAACATTGCAAGCCATATCACTCAGCTGTCCAGATTTTTGCAGAATGTCCACATTTTTGCCTCACATTTTTGGTCTGTTCCTCATAAAATTTGTGGTTTTCTGACAAATCACTGAAGACTGAAATCACTAAATAATGAGATGCATTTGAGTTTCAGAATTCATGTCCGTCAGAAAAAAATGCATGCTAACACAAATCCTGTTACTCTGGCAACTTTCCAAGTTTATAAGAGCAATATTTAAAATCTGTCCATATTGTTGGGCCTTTGTCCACCCATTATTTTAGGCTTTGTCCAATTTTCTTGTGATAAGAAGTTGAGAGCTATTTTTTAAGTACTTGCATTACAGTGAAGGCTGAGTGGTCTAAGGCTGTTGCAATTCAGTAAAACAATGACAGATATTTTACTCCCTGTAAGTCAGTGCTGGCCTGGGTCACTGAGATGCAGTGACCTTGGAATGTGAATAATAAAGCAAAGGGTGTGGTGCTGGTGGTGTGAAGGTGGAGATCGTCCTCTGTTAAATAAAAAAAAAAAAAAAAAAAATCAGTTAACAATAACTTGTAGAGTTTCAAGCTCAAATGGATGCATTGTGAGAATGCATGTACATGAGCTATACAGTAACTTTCGGGCAGGTATCAAGCAGACAAACAGGATTTTTTTTATATATATCATTTTATGACTAAAATGAAAGGGGGTTGGTTGCGCGCGCGCGTGTGTGTGTGTGTGTGTGTGTGTGTGTGTGTGTGTGTAGGGGGGGCATTGCTGTTTTGCAAAGCATGACATGCATTGCTTTCTGTCTTCATTGGGATTGATCAGCTTAGGCACAAATGCCTTTGTTCATCTGGTGAATCCTGACTCAGACATATTAGCAATATGGGTTAGGTGTAGTCAACTGGTGTAAAGCAATGCTTTAGTATATGTTAATGCAATCCTGAGTACCCTCTGCTTCCAAGCTTCTTTTCGGGTACTGCCGCACAACATTACTTATAGTTTGACAACTGTCAAACCATTATAGACACCAGGAAGCTGCCTCACAGAATTCCTCTGCTTAAAGTCACTTCATCCTTACCTGCTTCACTCCACAAGCCTTACTGCAGGATCTTCACAGACTCCCAGTCTTCTAACACTGGTTATAGGACCTTCATCTGCAATCTGCCGGCACATTCTAATGAACTGGTGCTGTAATACAGCTGGTTCCATTCAGAGGTTCAACCATAATTCCTCGGTCAGTATGAAGAGTAAGCATAATGGTCCAGGTCAGGTCCTTTTCAGCCACAGCAGCAAGAGTTTTCTTTTTCTTTTTTTTTTTTAAGGGGGAGGGACTCATTTCCTGCCGTTACATCATCCTATAATTCCCTTCCCAGTAGCTTACACCCATTGCCAGGTCTACCAATCACCTCCTACCCTCAAGATCTGTTACTGATAGGACTAGCACAGAACCTAACAGCATCCTGGGGATCTAGCCATCAACATCCACCATGCAGGAATTCTTTTTATGACCTACCTTATTGTCCCCTCTCTAATCACAGTTCCTGTACTAAATTCCATGGAGTGCAGGTGTACAACATTTCCCCTCACCTCCGGAGCAGCTCAGCCATGTCCCCTCCTTATTCCCCCCTTTGGGCACATCTTGTCAGTTATGTACCTGCATTTGCACAGGTTTCTGCTAGTTTGCATGTTGTGCAGCACCGCGCATTGCCATGCAGCTGTGCACCAAAACCGGACAGTTAAATTCAAAACATTTTCCCTAAAACCAGGCAGAAATGTCCATCTACTGAGCTTCTCTGATCAATTCTGAATAACCACCCCTAGTGACAACAGTCTTCAACCTAGCATTATGGACAGTTGGACTACCCTTGTTTCTCCTGCCGATCTTGTTGACTTGGATCTCTTGAGGCAGTATAGCAATTGCCTCATGTACACAGACAACCCTCTGTTAACAACACATTCTAGTAAAGAGTGAGAGACATGTATTTACACCAAGAATCTGGAATCCATGCTCTCTCTCACTCAAAACAGTAACATGGAGAAGATTGTCAACTCACCCGCCACTACATATGCTCACAGTACCACTACTCATACACATACCACTAATCATACACATAGTAAGTATCAAACACATAAATCCACATATGGGGAGGTTCTCTCGAAAAACTTACCGAAACACCAGAGACCTCCAAAACACAAGACTGCTACAACTAACATAGTCACCACTGCACCCATGACACATAGCAATACCAGAGTATAACCTGCCAAACCAGTAAGGTGTAACACTCACAAACCAAATTTTCTTGTAATTGGAGACTCAATAGTGGAACACATGGATGTTTCCCTCACCAGGTTGGACAAGGAAAAAGTCACGGTCAGCTGCCTGTCCAGTGCCAGGACTCATCAGATCACGCATACACTCAAATCTGTCAGCAACAAGTACTGTTATGACTCTGTCATAGTTCATGTTGGTGTGAGTTATCTGAGATCTACCTCACTGGATTCTACAAAGAGATACATGGTTGAGCTCTCTGAATATGTGTCCCAGGCAGGTATGTCCCTAGCCTTGAACAGCATACTACCATCACCTAGAATGATGCCACAGTATAAACAAAAAATGATTGATTTCAATAAATGGCTCAGTTGTTGGTGTCATTCAAAGGGGATCCAGTTCCTGACAGCCTGGGAAGCCATGTTCGACAAACCTCACTTCTTTGCCAGAGATGGTTTGCAGCTGGCACCTCTAGGCTTTCGGCTGCTGGCAAAGGCTCTTGCCTCCCCCATAGTGCCTTTTTTAGGCAAGGTCTCGAAAACAACACGACCAATATAAAATTAACCATTTAGAACAAAATAAGGTTCATGCTGCTAAATGCTAGGAGCTTAAACCAAAAACTGCACTCCTGGAAGCATTCCTATCATTAGAAGATATAGATGTCTGTGCAGTCAAAGAAACCTGGTTCAAGGCCTCAGGGATTACTCCAGCCTTGCAAGGCTACAATGCCTCCCACACTTTTAGACCGCAAAATGAAAGTGTGAAAACCAAAGGAGGCAGTGTTTCAATCTATATTAGAGATAAATTCACCTCCCTTCTAATTAAACTGGACTACTCCATGGTGTTACTCCAGGTCCAGGTACTGTAGGTAAGACCCCCATTCAAGTCACAGCCAGTTACAGATCCCCCTCCATGGGTCACGATGCCCATGAAGCCTACTTGACCAAACTGGAGACAATCTAAATTTTATCAAACACATTGGTTATGGGGGATTTCAATTATCCCACCATCAACTGGGAAACCTACGCTAGCCCTAACTTGCTAGAGCAAAAGTTCCTTGACTTTAATTCAAATACCCTGGAACAAATTGCCCATACCCCAACAAGGGGAATAAACACTCTGGATCTGGTCCTCACCAACATGTCAAACAGATGCACTGCCACAACTGTCGAACCCTCATTAGTTAAAACTGACTACCAATTAGTCACCTTTGAGCTGGCACTAACACCAGAACTCACAAAAGGTGAAATCAGACTAAAAAACTTCACCAAAGCAAACTATCCCCTCCTAGGTGAAGGTATAAATGCATTCCAAGCCCCACCCCAAGCTGGAAGTGGTAACTATGCCAAACAAAGCTTACATTAAAGCTCTGTACAATCACTTGCACAAGTGTACAAACTCATCCGTAGTAGAAAGAATAAAGCTAGAGCCCAGAGTGCTGCCATGGTGGACATCCAGTATCAACAAATTTTACAATAAATGCAGAAAGCTGCTGTCCAAGAAAACAAAGGCAAGGCTCTAACAATGGAAAACCACCCTTCTCAGCCTCAACAAACAAACAAGACAACTTGTCAAATCCTCCAAGGGCTCCTTTGAGAGAACCTTAGTCAGTACAGCCAAGGATAACCATAAGGCTTTTTACAGCTATGTATGTATGTATGTAACCTAATGAATAGGACCCAAGCATGTGCAAAACTAGAGGTCAACGGTATCACACACACTAACACCACACAGACAGCAAACCTGCTAGCGGATAGGTTTGGTGAAAGTTTTACTCCCTTATCTCCTCCCAACTTACAGCAAACCTTCCCCCAAACTCCACCCCTCACCCTACATATCTGAAGAGCAGGTCCTCAAAGCCTTGTCCAAGGCAAAAAAACACATCCTCTATGGGACCAGACGACATCCCAGGCTGTCTTCTAAACAGGCTAAAACATGAACTAGCATCACCACTAAGTACACTTTTGAATCATAGGCTTACTACAGGATTTGTTCCTGTGGAGTGAAGAACAGCAACAGTTATTCCCCTCCACAAAGGTGGCCTAACAACAGACCAGGGGAATTATAGATCCATAAGCCTGACCAGCCTAATCAGTAAGGCCATGGAACGTATCATTATGGACCTCATAAATAATGACATAGGTGACCTGCAAACCCTGGATAATACCCAATTTGGCTTTGTGAAGGGCAGATCCTGCATGTTAAAAATTGTGGATTTCTTTGAAAACATGACCAAGGCCACTGACGAGGGCAAATCTGGGCACACAGCATACCTGAACCTGGCAAAGGCTTTCGACACAATCTCACATTCAGGCATTACTGATAAACTTAGCAAACTGAATGTAAACCCCTTCATTGTAAGATGGGTTGCCAAGTGGCTCACAAACCGGACACACGGTAATAAAGTGGGCTGCAAACTAGGTGCAGTCACTGAATCCCCAAATTATGTCAGTATATTCCAGGAAGGTATCAGGCAGATCAGTGACTGGTGTATTAGTCACGGTCTCAAACTGAATGCAAAGAAATGCATCATCATTATTCCCTTTGGCACAAACAATGACCCCTCACACTATCAAATCAACAACAACACCCTAAGTACCCATGAAGTGGTAAGGGACCTGGAATCACAAGTTGACTGTGACCTTAACTTTGACCACCATGTGTCTACTGTAGTAAGGAAACCCTTCTACATAGCACACTTGATTAGTAAAGGCATCACCTTGAGAACAAAATAACTTATAACCCCCTATACTCGGCACTTATCCAGCCCATAATTGAGTATAGCTCCCCGTTTGGCATGTACTGTACTAAGCACCTGCAGCAATTAGAGAGACCTCAGAGGTTTCTAACAAACATCATCAAGGGGCTCCAGCATGCGCCTTAGACAGACTGACTAAAATCCCTGTCACTATACTCTGTATTGTATAGACTTCTTAGGGGAGACCTATGCCTGGCCTACCGAGCAATCTAAGACCCAAACCTAATGAAGTTGTTGCATATCCATAAATCAAACAGGACTAGAGCTACACACTCCAGGGATCTCAGTATGGCCTGTGACTTAAATAGGACAAGCTGGAGGAACAAGTTTATCTCCCAGCAACTTCCGCATCTTTGGAACATGCTACCAGTTCATGTGAAACAGAGTACCTCTATGACACTGTCCAAAAGGAATCTGGACAAGTGGATGGGGCACCATAAATTCTTACCAGGTAGAGCCAACAATCTTTCTGGACATGGGCAGTCATCACTAAATGTAATCTTGGATATTGACTAGCAGTTCTATGGTATTACATTGGAATGAAATGGCTAGGCTTAAAATGACCTCCGGTTCAATAGCCTAGTAATCTCCTATGATCCCATGATAAAACCCAGGCATATACAGGGGGAACATACAAATATTCCACATAGTCACTGAATGGAGAAAGTACAGTTTTGAACCTACCATAAATGTAGATGTTTAAGTGTCTTCACTGCTGCAGTCATTACACTTGGGTTAACCTGCCGTCAGGCGGTACCGCAGTCGGTCAGAGTTCCAAAGTCTTGGTCCGGCGTTGGTTGCTGTCACTTCTTCCCTGACGTCAGTGCGCCAGGGGGTATATAAGATGCAGCCGACCCCATTTTCTTCAGTTTTTCTTGCCCCAGATGTCAGGTGCCCCCAAATAGGTAGGCAATACATATTGCTAATAAAACATACAACAAGGTAAAACAAAACCTTCAGTTACCAGCAAATACACCACATAGGTAGTATAGGGTAGAAAGGTATAGATTAGTCCCAGCTATGAAAGAGGGGATGGCGGGTGGGTAACCAGGACTGCAGCAGTAAAGACACTCGAACATCTACATTTATGGTAGGTACAAAACTGTACTATGTTCATAGTGTTTCACTGCTGCAGTCATTACACTTGGGTTGAATCCCAAAGCTGAGTTAGGGTGGCTGGTTCTATAGAGGATTTGGGGTGGCTAAGAGGCCCTGCAGCACTGCAGTGGCAAAGCCAGCTCTGGATCTAGAATAAAGAGGCAAGTGATAATGCTTGGTAAAGGTGTGCACTGAACTCCAAGTTGCAGCTTCCAAGATATCTTTGGTAGGTACTCCTCTGAGGTAGGCAGTTGAAGTGGCTGTTGCCCTGGTGGAATGTGGCCTAATATTACAAGGTACAGGTTTCAAATGCTGTGTGTAGCAGAACCGGATACAGTTTCCTATCCACTTTGAAATGGTCTGCTTTGAAATAGCCTTACCCTGTGATCCTGCAGCATATGCTACAAACAATTTCTCAGTTTTTCTGAAAGCTTTTGTTTTGTCCACGTTGAAACGTAATTGCCTGTGTATGTTCAAGGAATGCAGAAGTCTCTCCCCTTTATTCTGGAGATTTGGATAAAAAGTTGGCAAGTGAATAGTTTGGTTAAGAGCCACACTGGATACCACCTTAGGCATAAATGAAGGGTTTGTTCTTAAAGAAACCCTGTCTTGGTGAAAAATGATGAAAGGCTCCACTGCCATTAGTGCCTGTAATGAGACTCTTCGTGCTGAGGTTATTGCCAGAAGCAGAGCAGTTTTCCATGACACATATTTTAATTCTGCTGAATTGGCTGGCTCAAAAGGAGGTAAGGTTAGTTTTTCCAAGACAAAATTGAGGTCCCAAGTTGGTGTTGGTGCTCTCCAGGGCGGTCTTATGTTTTTAACCCCTCTGAGGTACTGTTTTAGCAATGGATGAGAAAAAATAGGAGGATCTGTGTTGTAATGAGCCGAGATGGCAGAGGTGTGGATCTTAATGGATGAAAAAGATAGTCCTTTGTCCAGCATATCAATTAAGTATTGCAAAATCTGAGGAATATTTGGGACAAGAGGGTCAAAGCTTTGAGCCTGGTTCCAGGCACAGAATCTCTTCCACTTTTCTGAATAAGATTTCCTGGTGCTAGGTCTCCCGGCCTCCAAAATGACATCCATAACAACTTTAGAGAGAGAGATGTTGTCTGCTTGACTAATGAATCTGCCATGCTGCCAGGTTTAAGGTTTTGAGCTGACTGTGCAGGATCTGATTGTTTTGTTGAGTAAGAAGGTGCGGAGTTTGAGGTAAAATCCATGGTGGGACTTGAGCTAAGTTCTTTAAGATTGGGTACCAGTGCTGGCTTGGCCAGTCTGGGGCAATCAGGATCATCTGTGGTTTTTCTTGTCTGACTTTTAGGAGTACCTTTGAAAGGAGAGGCAGTGGTGGGAAGGCATAAACTTTTAGGCTTTTCCAGCTGAACGAGAGAGCCTCCACCTTCCATGCTTGTGTGTGATAAGTCCTTGTGCAGAATTTTTGTAGTTGGCAATTTTTTGGGGAGACAAAGAAATCTATGTCTGGGCACCCCCATTTCTGCGTTATTATGCTGAATACTTGTGGATTTAATTTCCATTCGTGGGGATCCATGATGTTTCTGCTTAAGTCGTCTGCCAGAGTGTTTTTCTTTCCTAGCAGGAATTGTGCTTGTAGATGAATTTGATAGGCTAGAGCTGTGTTCCACAAGGTCATGACTTGTCTGCATAGGGGATAAGAATGAGTGCCCCCTTGCTTGTTTATGTACCACATGACTGTGGTGTTGTCTGTCTTTAGTAATAATTGTCCTGGATGCAGAAGGTCCTTGAAAGCTGTTAGGGCATTTTGTACAGCCAACATCTCTTTTTGATTGATGTGAAGATGCATTTGGTCTGCAGTCCACTTGCCCTGAATACAATTTCCTGCCATGTGTGCTCCCCAGGCGTAATCCGAAGCACCTGTTGCTAGTGTCTACCTGGCTGTGGGTAGAGTGAAAGGCTGTCCCTTGTTGAGGTGACATGCCTGTGCCCACCATCGAAACTCCTGTTGTAGGCAGGAAATTAGTGGTATTCTGTTTCCAAACTGTGACAGTGTTGAGTCCACACACTTTTTAGGTACCATTGTAATTTCCTCATATGCAGTCTGGCATATGGAATTAGTGGTATGCAGGATGCCATGAATCCCAAGGCATGCAGAATTTGTCTTGCAGGGAGTTGGGTCTTTGTTGCCATCAACTGAAAGTACTGAGTCAGTTGTCCTTGCTTGTCTGGAGTGAGATAAGCCATCTGGGCCATAGTATTTAAGCTGGTGCCCAGGAATATTATATCTTGTGAGGGCACTAGTTTTGACTTCTTTTCGTTTACTGTGTACCCTAGGCAAATTAGCAACCTTTTTACAAATGCCAGATGCTTTAGAAGAATGTCCTTGCTCTCTGGTTGAATAAGGCAGTCATCCAGGTATGGATATATTTGAATTCCTTTTTGTCTGCAAAATGCAATTACTGGTGCCAGGCATTTTGTGAAGACCCTGGGCGCAGTAGATAAGCCAAAGGGCAGTGCAGAGAATTGGTAATGCATTGAACCAGCTATGAATCTGAGGTATCTTCTGCAATTTTGTCTGATAGGGACATGCAGGTATGCCTCTTTGAGGTCCAAAGTAACAAGCCAAGCCTTCTTGCCCAGCATGGGAAGAAGATGCTGTAGTGTCAACATTTTGAATTTCGGAACATCCAGGTAAGTATTTAGAGTAGAAAGGTCTAGTGTGGGTCTCCAGGCTTTGTCCTTTCTGGGGACCAGAAAAAGTCTTGAGTAAAATCCTTGTCCTTGTTCCTGTTGTGGCACTTTCTGAATAGCTTTCATGTCCATGAGGGCTGTAATTTGTTTTTGTGCCTCTGCCTATTGATTTTGTGGCAGGTCTGGCATTCCTTTTAGCCTTAGCAGAGTGTGAAAGTGGAACCTGTAACCTTGAGACGCAATATTCAGAACCCATTTGTCTTGGGTGATTATATGCCAATTTTGAAAAAAGTGCAAGTTTTCCCCCTAAGGAAGCTGCAAAAAGGTAAGTGCTTGGCATTCGAAGGGGGAAGTCATTGGGACTGTTTCCTGTAAGGTTGTGACTTGTCTTCACCTCCTTTTGGGGTTGAAGCACCCCACTGTCATGGTCTGTAAGAGCCTTGGGGCTGAGATCTGCCTCTTGGACATCTGTATCTGCCTCTTTGTGGTCTGTCTGACACTGGAAAGCACCAATTCTTAGAAGGCCAAGTTCTGCTAAATCTAGGTGGCTGTACCTGTAAGAAATCCTTCACCGTTTGCATAGATTTTGCCTTATCCTCCATTTTCTTTAATACCTCTTCTGCCTTAACACCAAATAAAATATCCTGCTGTAAAGGAGCATCCAATAATTTAGCCTTAACATGGTCAGGTAAACCTTGTTCTTTTAACCAAGCATGCCTTTGAATCACAGATCCTGTAACTGCTGCTCTACAAGAAGCCTCTAATGAATCAAAACCACATTGCAGAGTATGTTTGCACATTTGTTCAGCTGCATGCAATAACTCCTGCATTTCCTTATAGTCAGGTTGTTCTGAACTTGTAATCATTTTCTGCTTTGACAGAGACATTAAATATTGTTGGTACTTAAGCATGTGAAACCAGCAATTTAAAGCTCTCACTGCTAAAGTTGCAGAAGTGTAAACTTTCTTCCCCCATCTGTCTAATGCTCTACAATCCCTGTCAGAGGGAACTGGATTCTTAGCCATGGAAGCCTTTACCCCTTTGGGACCCTGGGAAATAGTTTCTGGGTCAGCAACAGGGTTTTCATAAAGAAATTTGTGAGAGTCAAGGACTCTGTAGTACCTGTCTGGCTTGACTGGAGCAGGGGGTAAAGAATCAGGATTTAAACTGGATTCAGAGAACACATCATCCACAATATCTAACACTGGTGGAATAGCAAGGGGTCTGTGCTGAGGTAATAAAAGAAAATCTCTGAGCCTTTTCTTGGATTCTGAGTAATCCTGGCCCTCCCAATGGAAATGCTCCCTCATGGTATGTAAAGTTTCCCCAAAAGAATAATCCTCTGGAGGAGAGGCTGAAGGAATTGATTCTTCAGCATCAGAGTCCTCATAGGGGGGTAAAGAGTATCCCTGGTCTGAAGAGGAATCAGAGTAAATGGAAACCTGGTCAGAGGAATCATAGTCTGTATCCTGCCTAGGCCTTTTATCAGGAGGGAGATGGGTACCCCTAATCAGAGTAATTAAGTCTTCGGCCATTTTGGGCATCTGTTTTTTAGGCATGGAGGCCTGTCCAGGTGAATGCTGTACTTGCTTCTTTGTCTTTAATGGAGTTTTATACTTGGCTGTAGTTTTTATAGTAATCTGTGAAGGTCTGAAAACACCCTCAGAAGCCGATGTCTGCTCAGCGGCTCTGGACCCATCTGAAGGGTTAGTTTCCGTAGGCCCAACACCTTGAGTATCCAGAGGCCTAGACATCTCCACATGGGAGTCGGAGGCGGCCTGTGGCTCTGAGGTAGCGGGTGTCAGAGGCTGCGAAAGCACCTCACTGAGAACTGGCGACTGGCCTGGAAGAGGCTTCATTGTCAGTTTTGGGCCTCGGATGCCTGTCCTTATCTTTGTCTTTGCGTTTTTTGTGTATTCCGGTCATAGGTTGTTCCGACGGCATGGTATAATTAAACCTTCATCCAAAGTAATGGTGAGCAAAATCAAACCGACGTTTAATAGTGCGTTTGTTAAATCTAGCACAAAACCAACAACTAGTGACGTTGTGGTCTCAGTAAGAATGAAAATCCTTATGAGGTATTTGCTTCCCACAAGAAATACAATTATTAACTTTTACTGACATCGGTCTGAGGCAAGAAAAAGTTTCCCCATTGGGGTACTTAGCTTTATTGAAGACTTCGGTTCTGAAAATTCGAATTGAAAATCTCAGGCGTCGGCCGACCAGCACTTGCGAACTGCTTTTGCTTCGGGCACTGCGCGGCAAGAAAGACTGAAGAAAATGGCATCGGCTGCATCTTATATATCCCTGGCGCACTGATGTCAAGGAAGAAGCGACAGCAACTGACGCCGGACCAAGACTTTGGAACTTTGGCTGACTGTGGGACCGCCTGATGGCAGGATAACCCAAGTGTAATGACTGCAGCAGTGAAACACGATGAACATCAGGATTAAACTCCAGAACCTAGAATAGTAAGGCAGACACTTACAACAGAGGCACAGTACCAGCCAATCTTCATATTCAAAGCAATATTCGACATATTTTTTGACATAAGGCATGGATTAGTAAACAAGACAACTCTTACTTTATGGAAGACATTTTTAACAGAAAACTTGCAAGAAGGAGGACGTGAAGAAATTGGGAAGAGGAAAGACTGGTAAACTTCTCAAAGTGGATTCTTCCAGTGTGCCCAGGAAACCTCTGGGGAGGAGGGTAGTACATCCTGTACACCAAAAGGAATGTTGGAAGGGGAGGCTAAAGTTTAAAAAAAAGGCTAAGAAGAGAACTTAACAGGCAAAGAAAAAGGGGAGTTGGTCCACAGTTTTCAACGAAATAGCAAAGGGGAAAATAAGTGTTTAGAAAATCAGAGCAGAGGTTGTGCTAATTGGAATACAAACGACAACAACAAAAAAATGAGCCAGAAGTATATCTGCAATGAAAAGCAGACAGTAATGCAGCTATTATTAAGGAAAAGATACTGTTGATGGCAAATGAGAACTTAAGAGAAGCTCTAGAATGATTTTTTTTTATCAGACACTTGGCTGCTGAAAAGTCCAGAGTAAGAAATGGACATAAGAGCAATCAGATGAAATGGCTGAGTTATGTTAACATTTACTGTACAGGAGGTGGAATGGATATCATATAATTTCTAGCAAGGGTGGTAACATAAAAAATAAAAGCAGCAATGATAACAATTTTAAAAAATACAGCAAAGACGAAATGAGGTAAGGCAAATGAACAAAAAAGTCAAACTACTGAAGAACACAGGAGGTGGGATAATGGAAGCTACTAAATTTAGGCCAGAAGTTTAGAACATAGAACAGGGGAACAGAAGAAGAGAGGATTAATTTTAACTTAAAATTCAGTAACTAAGAACATTTGTTAGGAAAGGATTACAATGGAAAGGATTAGTATCCATGAGGACAGTACATCATAAATATGAAGACAAGCAGTAAAGGGATGGTAAAGGTGCCATTAAAGAATGGGGGGTACTCATATGTTATTTTCCATTTGCTAAAAGATTTATCAGCTGGGACAATACAGAAGGCAACACAATGAATGAGGAACATAATAGATACATGTGCAGAGTTGGGTATAAGGTGGATGTTTCAGTATTACCATCAGTAAGCATAAAAATAAAGGATAATCAGGATGTTTAGTGGGAGAGTGAGGAGTCCGTTGGCTGAGCAGTGGTGGGGTTAATACAAAATAAAGAAATATTCTTAGCATGAGAAAGGATGCATACAAGCCCAGTAAGAAATGACTTGCAAGTTAAAAACAAATGAAAAAAAATATTGTTAAGCTGCTAGATTTCAACTGAATGTGATCTGTATGAGGAACCATCAGGGAAATGAAAATGAGGATGCAGTAAAAATGATGGAAAATTAAATGGGGGGTAACATTTTGGGAAGACGAGATGGGGTTTAGGCAATGTACTTAAGGTTGTAAAATGCTGTGTAATGAGTGGAGGTAAGGAGGGGAGATGGAGAGTTACAGATAATCTTGGTACAGGTGGTATAGACATGGCAGGCATTCTGAAACATGAGGCAATGAAAATACAGAATGGAATACAAAAAATCCTGTTAATTAATACACGACAGATAGCTATCGAACCGTTCCATTTTCTAAATCTCTTGTCTCTGTGAAGGTTGTGGTAGTAATGAGTGGAGGAGATTAAACCAGAAATGTAGTAACACCATGGAAAGACTATTTATTTCAGAGCTTGGGATTACAGCTAACAATGAAATAAAAGTACAATTTAGGATTTCAGATATGAGTTAAAACTGTTTTTTCTTTCACTACATAGTAAAGTACATGAACTTAGAACAAAATATGTGATTAAAGAAATGTACTGACTGGGGGTTGGGAAGTGTGGGCAATGGTGGATGTTAAGGATAAGAAAATTCAACATATTTCAAATACAATAGCTGCGAATGGTAACAGAGGATTTGTTCAGTAACAGAGTCAACCCAAAGCATGTTATTTCTGTGGGAATGAAAATGACTTTGTACAAGACTATAAAAACAAAGGTGTGTCCAATGAAGGGAGAGGGGACATATAGCAAAAAAAACTGTAAGCCTTATTTTGTAGAAAATACAAAGAATTCAGACACTTCTCATTTGACTGTTACATTTTAGAAAAGGAAAGAGCAAGTAAAAAGGAAAGCTCATCAGAAAATCAAACAGGAGAAAATATTATTACAGCAGAAGTTGAAAGAGAAAGTGGTATGGGACTAGGATACTGAAGAGGTGCTAAGAGAAGAAATAACATTTCAAAGTGACGTTATTAATACACAGGAAGAGAAGAGATTTGCAATTTTAGAAACTGAAGATGGAGAAATTGGGACAAAGAAGTACATAACAAGATACTGAAAAAATGAGCTGGGAGACTTAGGAGAAGGAAAAGAAAAAAAAAAAAGATATGAAAGTAAAACACAAAAAAGGAAAACGATGTTACAGGATTTTTTTAAGAATTAAACGTGAATAGCATTAGAAATTATATAAGAGGTCTGGTGATCGTGGAGTGGTGTAAAAATAAAAATGGATGCCTTTTTGCTTGCTAGATACCAGATGTAACAAAGAAGAGAAAAGAAAAAGAATATGAACAGCATGGGGAGGGGGAATTGTTTGCTTGGTAGGAAATGAGATGTTTTGGAATTGGAATTCTTAAAACATGAAAAAAACAAGAATTTTAGATGAAACAACAAGAAGGGTACTGATATGTGATATGAGAATGGGACAAAAATGCAAACAATTAATACTGATTTATACACATACTAATATGATGGAGGGAAAACAGTCGTGTGAAGAAGTATGCCAATAATAAAATATCAGAGGATATTGAGATGTTGAGGGATTTAATAAAATGTGGAGATTTTAAAGTAGGAAAAAATATAGAATGGACGTATAAAAGGGGAATTTTTAAGACTGAAACTGACTGTACAACTTATTCTAAAGACATGAAAAAATAACAGGAGGGTAAAGATGGCAGAATTTTCAGATCACAGAGCAGTAAAGGCTAGAATATGGGGATGACCGCTAAATAATAAAGGAGGGAAAACGGATAAAGAGATTACCATAGAGTTTAAATAAGGAGAAAGAATAAGACAGAAATAAATATTATGGAAAAATCATATGACAATGAGACCATTTTATAAAAATTGGACATAGTGGTGGGTAGTATATAAGCAGAAGTATAAAACACATATTTAAAAGTGGAAAGAAGAAGAAAAAATAAATAAGATGAAATATAAAGTAATTTTATGGAATTATGAGAAAGAAACAGAAAAAGGACGTTACAAAATAAGGTAAACAGAAAAAAGCAGCTATATTAAATGAAAAGAGAAAAGTAAAAATGATGTTACATAGGTAGATATTTTCTTCTGAAAGGAAAGAAAGAGGAGGTTCCTCTAATTTAGGAAAACTAAACATGAGAGCAGGAAGGACAGAAGCTATCTTAGATGACAAAGGAAATACACAATGCAAACAAGAAGATATTATTATGGTGGTAGAAAGTTGAGTAGAAAAAATGTATTTAAAACAGGAAACGGATGAGCAAGAAGAAGGGAAAGTGAAAAATATCTGAAAAAAAACAGTAAAGAAGAAACAATAAAACAGTGTTGGAAAACATTTAAAAAATGAAAAATGAACACAGATGGAAAGGGTTTCATTTATAAAAATGAATATAATATTATATGGGAAGTATGATAAAGTAAAGAAATGTGATACTAATAAATTGGATAAGGTACTGTTTGTGACAATATGGGTGCTGTGGAAAAAAGATGTGAGAATCTGTTACATAACAAGAAGATGGAAGAGGATGATGTATTAACTGAAATAAGAAGATGGTTGTGGAAGACAGGATGGGAGGGTAAGAAGGTAAATATAAAATAAAAAAATAATGAAAGAAGTAGAACTACTTAATTTAGTCCTTTTGTGTTGATAAAAATATTTACAAGAAATCAAAAAAGGACAAGTTAAGTATGAATGTAAAAATGTGTGTGTAAATAATTGCTTTCATTTTTATACGATATAATAAAAGTAAATGTTAATAAAGCACCCCTACTATTTTCAATAGTTATCATGAGATCTTTTACATCCATCCACCTGTGCTACCACTAACTCATAAGTTTAACAGCTCATCCGAGGGAGAAAACATCAAAATTATACACTGGACTGCGGTCTGTGTTCCTGTACATCACTATGTACTCATTTTATTTTCAACACACATATGTATATCACCCTGAACATAATCAGTATAATCTTGCTCTTTCAGAAGCACATCTTAACTGTTTTTGTTGGCTTCTTTAATAGAATCCACTTCTGCAGCTTTATTCGCTAAAACTGGTCTTATTTTCTCATACTGCATTCTGTATACCATTAAGCCAGATAAGCAGCCACATTCTACAGAGTTGTTTTATTAGTAAATTATCTTCCAATGCAATCAAATGTTTAGGTTTAATCTGCACAGGCCAAAAAATTTGCAGTGATACTGCCAATGAAACAGTAAAAGTCTAACCTTACTGTCTGCATGCCATAAAAAATATAACTGGTATTTAAACTGCTCAACAAAGACAGCCAAATTTCACTTTTGTCACTTTAATAGCTACTTGAATTACCATCTCTAGCAAAGACAGAAGCAATGTTTACAGACCTACATTTCAAAAGACTTATTTTCTTCCAGATGCACAATACATATGAGACAGGACTGTCAGATAAAACACTGGCATAATGCAACAGTAGCAGAAAACTGGGATTTCATGTTTTACATCAGTGTGTCTTTTTACTACAGCTATTTCCCTTTTACTAAAGTAATACAATTAGACATTTACCTTCAAGGTATAATGAAATACATTAGAAACACTGTCCCTAAAGTCAAATAGGATGTCTTCAAACCTTATTAAGGTCACAAAAAACACAACAGAGATGTGAGGAGATAGCCCACTGGTTTTAGAATCCACCTGTCCAGTTGTTGCCAGTTCTATATGAAGCAAGTGACTGAAGGGAAGACTTAAAATATTATTTAAACTACACATTAGGAAGTACCAAAAGGGTTCAGCAAGTCACAAAGAAATGTACAAGGTACTTGAGTCATTTAAACCTTTTAGTTATGTAAGCTATCACCTGTCTATCAGCACCTGCAGGTGACCTTTTTTTCATATTCAGTTTCTTAGGTTCACCATGGTACACAAAAACAAGTACATAAAAGAACATTTTTTTGTAACATAATATAAAACATGATGCTACATATTTTGTTTAAAACCGTAATTCAAGCTATTTAATCAGGAGTTCCAAGGTACATGTGAGCCTACCCACTGTTCCTACCCCACTCCCAATACACAACCCACAACCTTGAATTTTGTTTCAAGATGCAACTAAAAAAGATATGAGCAGACAACGTGAACAATGATCAAACAGCCAACGGGAACAATAATGCAATGTCCAGAATGGACCAGTAGGACCCCTTCAAGTATAAGTGCAACTCCAAAAGGACAAGCCAAACAGGTTAGGTTGTTACGGTTTCTGATTTACTACAATAAAATGCAGAAAACAGTGCTGTATTTCTGGGGGAAAAAAAAGGTAGACAGATCTTATAATCAGCAAGTAAACCCCAACATCACCATTCTTTTCCACCTGACAATTTCTACTTGCACCTTAGAGAGGAAATAGACATTTTCACTTATGTCAAAGTAACAGACTCACAGAACAGCACTCAGCAGAGAAAAAAAACTGTAAGACCTATTCCTGCACAAAAACTCATGAAATTGAATGTTTACATGTAAACACACCACTATACAATGGTTACAGTACCGATCACTACTAACAATAAGCTATTAGGATGATTTCTGCTATGAAAGAAGCATGTCTATTGACAACTTCTACTCCTTTTCAGCATATACATATATGACTGCAGTCTCACACACACACAGTATGTATAGGTATTCACAAATGTATGTGTCTGCATGTGTGTGCGCGTGTGTATATGTACAGACTTTTAGACTCTTAATGCATTTGACACCCACACACACACCCACACAAACATACATACACACATATATATACATATATATATATATATATATATATATATATATATATATATATATATATGGGTCTACCTGACTTGGCCGACAGTTCATATGATCGACACTCAGTTGGTCGACAGTTCATTTGGCCGACAAGCAGATTTGCCCCCTTCCCCAATGTTGTGCAACCCTGGAGTTGATATATATAGTTAGGGGGGGTGTGGGGGGCACAGCCCCCCACATCGAGGTGGGGCGAAGCCCCCCACCTAAAATGCTTGTCGATCAAATGAACTGTCGACCAAATAAACTTTCGACCATATGAACTGTTGACCAAGTCAGGTAGATCCATATATATATATATATATATATATATATATATATATATATATATATGGATTCACTACACATTACCATAAACCCACAATACCGACGCCCATAAACCCGAGACCAAATACCCGAAGGACTACAAGACCGATGGACCACAAGTTGTTGTGTCTTTCGGCTTTTCCCGGTTAGGGGTCGCCACAGCAGAACTCTGGTCCGCTAAGGATTGGCAGTAGATTTTTTACGTGCTGAGTTGCCGGCCCTGACGCACAACCTTCAACGAAGGTATGCCCATTCACGCATGTCTCCACACAGAAGACACTCTAGCTGGGAATCGAACAGGACAATGTCATACTGTGGGGCGACAATGCTACCGCAGCACCACTACCGCACCGACGGACCACAAGTGCGAAATTCAAAATAAAATCACGAACATTTGAAACACATACAGTACACACATACACAAGCACACAGTTTCCCCCCACAATCAAACGAATAAACTTACACTATACCCTGCACCCCATGTGAAACCACACCCCTACTTTAATATTCTAACTCCGAGATCGCACAAACACACACACAAAACAAACTCACACCCATACATTACAGTCCCTCACACACACACCACAGTCACAACACACACTAAAGATCCTCACAAACACACTTACACACATATACTTACCTGAACAGCAACACCAGAAGCACTAACTGAAAATCTCCGAACATTGGGATTATGAAATTCGTGCTTCTGGTCTTGCGATCATCTGGTCTGTCAGTGTTCTGATCTCGGGATTCCGAGCGTGGGTAATATTTATATATATATATATATATATATATATATATATATATATATATATATATATATATATATATATATATATATATATATATCCTGTAAATATATAGGTTCATAGGTTCATATTAGGCTATCTGCCCTAGGGCATTTATAAGCCTAGCCAGAGTGTGTTTGGCTTTCGCCACCCATTTTAAATTAATTTTGCTACACCCTTTTTCGAGGTTAGTATACTGTGCCTCTGTCTAACAGTGACACAGAAGTGATACCCGGGGTAAACCTAGGATCTCCCATCCACTCATCAAGATTCCTCTTGAAGAGAGTCAATGAGGGACTCTGCCTAACCTGGACTGGGATTTTATTCCAGAGTGAAGGGAGCCTCTGGGTTATGAATCTGTCCCTCCAGCATGTCCTATTTATTTCAGTGCTGAGGTTCAAGTCTCTTGAGCGCATAGCTCGATGGGATTTGGATTTTCTGAGGTGCAGCATGTCCATTAATTCCGGGTTGGACATGGCTTTATACGTTAGGCACAGATCGCCTCTGAGCAGGCGGTATGCCACTGAGTTGAGCTGGAGTTTCTTTAACTGGGCAGCATATGGCATCTGTTTGAGCCCTTTGATCCTCTTGGTGAGGTACTTTTGGGGTCTTTCCAGTTGCTGCAGGTGTCTGGTAAGGTACATCCCAAAAGGGGCATTGTACTCAATTATGGGCCTGATGAGGGATGAGTAAAGAGGCACGATGACCTCTCCTGATCTAGATGTGAATCCCTTCATGATTAGGTGGGCTATATAAAATGTTTTTCTAACCACTTTGGCCACGTGGTTGTCAAATGAGGGATTGCTATCAACTTGGGTCCCCAGGTCCCTAATTACTTCTTCTGTACTTAATGGATTACCACCTATGTGGTAATTTGTGGGCACTTTGTTTTTGCCAAAGGGGATGACTATACACTTTTTGGCGTTTAGCTTGAGGCCATGGCTCTGGCACCAGTTGTCTGTTTCTATGAGGCCCTTTTGGAGGATGCTTGTGTCGGCTGGAGAGTCGATTATGGCGCCCAGTTTGCAGTCATCTGCGAACTTGGTCAGCCACAGTCCTTCCCTGTTGGCCTGTACCTCGAGAAATATATACCGAACAAGAGAGGTCCCAGGACTGAGCCTTGTGGGATGCCACTTGTAACTGGTTTGGAGTCTGACATGGCTCCAGCAATTCTAACCATGTGGGTTCTGTCCTTGAGCCAGTCTGCAACCCATCTAGTGATATAGGGGTTTATATTTAAGCTGGTGAGCTTATCTATAATGCCTGAGTGGGGTATTGTATCAAAGGCTTTTGCGAGGTCCAGGTAGGCTGTGTGGACCACCTTCCCCTCGTCAATGGCCTTGGTGACTGTTTCAAAGAAATCAACCAGGTTTAAGAGGCAGGATCTGCCCTTAACAAAGCCGAACTGGGTAGGATCCAGTGTCTGTACGTCCCCAATATCTTTATTTATGAGGTCCATGATGATCTTTTCCATAGCTTTGCAGACCAAGCTAGTCAGGCTTATGGGGCGATAGTTTCCAGGATCCATTGAGGCACCACCTTTGTGGAGAGGGACCACTGTTGCTGTACGCCACTCTTTGGGTACATATCCTGTAGTAAGGCTGAGATTGAACAGTAGTTTTATGTTTGGGTTTAGCTCTTCTTGGAGTTCATGTAGGATGCAGCCTGGGACACCGTCTGGTCCCATTGATGCTGTGTTTTTTGCTTTGGAGAGGGCAGCTCTTACCTGAGCATCTGATATGTCAGGGGGCAGCACTCTGCTAGGATAGATATTTGCCCTTTTGGTGGGGAGAAGTTTGCACTGAACCTGTCAGCTAGGATGTTGGCAATGTCTGTGGGTTTGGTGTATTTTTGTCATTTTGGACTAATTCTGAGCATATCTGGGAATTCCCACCCAGGTTCCTAACATAACTAAAGAAAGCCTTGTGATTATCCTTAGTGTCCTGTGCAATTTTTCTCTCAAAGCTGGCCTTAGACGATTTTATGAGTGCCCGTAGTTTTTTGCTAATACTGATCAGAGATGCCTTCCCTATTTGGGATTTTGCTCTATCATGTAGTAGCTTCCTCCTTCTATTGTATAGTTTGTTTATGGCTGGGGTCCACCAGACAAGACGTCTGCCTTTGGAGGATTGGGTCTTGGTTTTATTTGGGATTGCATGATCCATGCATTCCTGAAGGTGTTCACAGAATGCGTTTAAAAAGGATTCTGTGGTCTGGGCCGTATTTTCCACAGGCCCGGGGGCTTTGAAGGATTCCACCTCGGTTTTGAGGAGTGTGAAATTTGCTTTAGAGAAGTTTTTCACTGTGGTTTTCAGGGCAGGGGGTGGAGTCAGGATGTGAATATCCAGTGAGATTAGTTTATGGTCTGATCTTACCAGTGAGGGATACACTTCTGGTCTGGAGCATAGAGTCCCCATGTTGGTGATGATCAGGTCCAGTATGTTTTCCCCTCTTGTGGGAGTGGTAACAAGTTGTTCCATAGCATCTGAGTTTATAAATTCTAGGAACCTTTGGGCTAGGGTGTTGGAGCTAGAGTAATGCTCCCAGTCTATGTTTGGGTAGTTGAAGTCGCTCAATATAATGGTGTTTGGAGAGACCTTCATATTTTCCAGTGTTCTCAGGAAGGCCGAGTGGGGTTCCTGGGTTTGGGAGGGTGATCTGTAGCAGGCTATAAACTGGAAGGCAGTTTTACCCACTGTTAGTTGCACATGGATAGTCTCTGATGCTTCGTGCTGTGCCACCAACCTGGAGGTGTGGGTATCTTTGACGAATATTGATACTCCCCCTCCTTTTGTGGTTCGGTCCAAGTTTTGGGGCCGAAAAGCATGGTATGAGGTATAACCTGGTAGTGCTGGGGTGCTCTCGGGATATTTACAGTATATATATAAATAAATAGAAATGAGTTTATGTAACTCAAGGGAAGAACACTTAATTTGAACTCCATTTAACAATGCAAAATATATCAAAGAATGGAATATCAAATTAAGTATTCTTCAATGCAAACAAATCTACTTTAACTGTTTATGGAGGGTGCAAGCCCCACAGCTTTCCCTCACTCCTGCTGACTTGACTATACCAACTCTGAGACTGCACAATCCTGAAGAAAGGATAAAATTCCCTTTTGTCTAGAATTAAGAGATCTCAGACAAAAACGGAGTTCTACTGCATTTCCTCAACATGCAGGATATTCAATCATTTTTAATTCAATTGTCATGCCTTTGAACAAACTGTACTTCAACTAAGTCTGTGGAACATGCACACACACACCATATTATATATATATATATATATATATATATACACACACACACACACACACACACACACACACACACACACACACACACACACACACACATACAAATAAAAAAGCACATGATTTTTATGGAAAAAAACTCTCCCTGCTAAAAAGATCCAAAAATGAGCACACAAAGGTAAGTATGTTGTTTGCTGTTCTAAGTTCAATAAATAAAAAAAGCTTTTGTCATTTTTATACTAAAATTATATGCAGTATTAATCTGCAAAAGGTCCTAAATCTCACATTTGCATATGTACAGTAATGCTGCCATACAGCACAAGTATAAGAACCCTCTTTTCATCTGTATGTACGATCTACCCAGTGGTTTCCCAATCCTGTACCCAAATGACCAATTCTTCTGCAATGGAGGTCAGAGTTCTTATGTTAGGGAGTGGGTCAGTCTGCTAATTCTGAAGACTATCCTATCCCCCAGTCCCTTGGCAACTTGTTTGCTTTACAGCTGCTGCTTGCAGAATGTTATGTACTTTATCTCTCATGCATAACCTCCAGGCTAAGATAAGTATCTCTATACACTGCAGGTACAATAGTACAGGTTTTACAGCCGCAATCCTGTTGGTTTTACTAACGCAGGGAGCCAAGCAACCTGTCTCCTCCCTCAAGCATGGACAAGCTAGTGCCAGACCCTCACTTCCATCATGCCTACTAGGTCTCTACATTGCCTGTGTAACTATTCAGAAACAGGTCATTTGGACACAGTCAAAGCTTTATCCCTTTGTGTCACAGGGCCAGGCAGCACAAAAATAAGAACCTTTTACTAGAAGAGGAGTCACGTTACTTTGTTCAAAAGTGTAAGCATACACAAAGTATCATAACAGTTATTGATTTTAAAATATCTTCTGCAGCATGTATCAGTGTCAAACACTCTCCCGTTAGGGATTCCTAAAAGACTGAAAAAAAAAATACTGCTGCATTCACTTAGTAAAATGTTTGCTTACGACACTTAGCGGCACTGCGTCATAGCTTCATAGGTTCAGCTGTCAAACGTATGCCCTACTACCCTTCAAGAAGCTTGAATACCATTATCATAACCCGATGTTGAAAAATTCTACTTCATACCTACATACGCAACTCTGAAAGAGGTTAAGTATTCAATTTCCCTGACAGCGAGTGAAAGATTATCCTATAATCTAGGAAGGCATTACGCAATGTTTCTGTCACTTTTTTTATATTAGTGGTATTTATTTTAAATATCGGGTTTTATAATCAAGTGTTAGGTCCCTCAGTAGTGAATTCTAGACATATTCCTTCAAACAGAATTGAACCAGACATTGCCTTACTGTAAACATAATGACAGTTCATGAAGTCTTTCAGAATAATTCAATTTTTCCAACTTTATGATTCTTCAGGTAAGGAATCCTTGTACCATTTCCAGTACTTTTAAATGGCTTGTTCAAAACTATTAAACACAGTACTAAATTCAATAATGCATTGGGTATGTGAGGTATAAAGCATCACACTGATCTCCATGGACTGACTAGACACACCCTAAAAAATTAGATGAGCTACAAAGAAAATGCTTTCCTAGCTTTGGTAACTGTCTCAAGCTGTGACTAAAAAGGGTTCATGGAACAGAAGGTTTACCTGGTTAGCAACTAAAAAAAAAAGGTGGAGGACTTTATGTTAACTTCAATCTTGCCTGCTAGCAAACAAGATAGGAAGAGAGATACAACAAGCAGGCATGCACTGAGATTAAGCCAGACACCATGTCATTGGAGGGTGATTTCCTTGGTTTGCATTGTATAGGCTTCCTGTACTCCTAAGGACCCAGCATCTGGAAACTGCATTCTTCTTAGACACCAACGGGTGATCAGCATGAATTTTGTTTTTCATGCTTTGAACTGTAATATAAGGTAGAAAACCAAATGGAAGAGGGAAAGACATACAGGAATATTTCCTGCAATTAATGAAAGCATCCACTATCAGCTGTTCTTTGTTCTGCTTAACCAAACAAAAAAGAGAGAGGACCCCTGTTTTCCCAAGTGGTGAAATGACTGATCTCCAGGGTAATCTACTTGTGGTAAACCCTGGCATTATCCTCACATACAGGAGGAGGCTACAACAGTAACTAAGTCTGCCTACATGTTCAGTTCCCCGGGTTGTCTCCATATGGAAGATAGATGCCTCAGTCTGTGGCCCACTGGCAAACTATCACCTCTCTGTATAGGAGCTACAACTGCATGCTACCCTATTTGCTCATTTAGGACACTACAGTCTGGCCATCTTACCACAGCAGGAATCACTGAGGTTCTGGATAGGATGGAACCCTCCCATCCCTTTAGAAAAAGGAGAGGGTGAGAAGAGAACCTTCTAACTTTCATCAAAGCAAAAGAATGTTCTGACTGAAAATGAGAGGGGAGATTATAAGGGATGTATAATGTTTGCAACTGGGAGTGTGTCAGTATGGTTTGTGATGTAAAATGCTTGCAACTAGGCTTGTGGCGGTGTGGTTTGTTTTCATTTTATAAAAGTATAATTGCCTATGTAGTAAATGATGGTTTTAATAAAGATGTTTCTTGCTTTAAAAAGGGGTCAGGAATTGAATAATGTATGTAATATTGCTTAGGTTAAATGATATACAGCAATACATGTGAAGTATAATGTTTGTAAACGTGAACTTGTTAATACAGTTTGTTTACTTTTATATAAATGTAAGTCTGCCTATGTCACAAATGATAATTCTATAAAGATGTTTAAAAAAAAAAGCAAAAGAACATTCTAAACAGAAATTTCACCACCCCCTTAGAAAAAGGAAAGGGTGAGAAAGGAACCTTCTAAGTTTCCTGAAAATAAAAGAACATTCTAAACAGAAAGTGTGAGTTTTTCCCATATTCCAGGAGGCTGAATACAGTGTGAACAACATTAACATTCCTTGGTTTGGCAAGTGCAATTCAGAAGCAAATCCAAGGCATTGCTGCAATACTGGCTAATGAATTTACCCACCAAGAAGGAAAGGATTACACGTCTACAATGTTGTGAAAAATATTTAATATTTGTCAAATATTAAAACTTGATGATGTACTAAATCATTTAATGCTTGTGCTTAAAATCCAAAATTACGCTCCAAACACACACAGGAGCTCAGCACTACAGAAAAATAAAAAATGAAATTAAAAAAGGACAAATTAAATGAACTACATAACCTGCTACTGACGCACTCACTACACAGCAAGCTTCTCTAGACATAGGTTTTAGTCACAAGATAAATCAGCTCCAGAGAAAGGTTTACAAAAACAGTCGTGGCTGCCCTTGTATTCATCAATGCAATCGCCAACTGCATATAATCTTATACAATAGAACAAGCCTGGTACATAAATTAAGCAAACGCTAAGACAAGGGAGAGTACATCCTATGAAACAACTTGATTTCTGTAAGTCAGGCAAAGACAGCTACTGAAACAGTATCAGAAATGGATAGTGGAGTCTTTAGTTTAAGTATTTTATCTGCTGAATAAACACTTTTAATATTACCACGTTTTCTTGTTATTGTTCCTCCTGTCACCATCACCTAAAAGTGCTCGAATTTCACAACTCATAAAATATTCAGGACGTGAAACGCATTTTTTTCTTTATTTCCTTTATGTGAATGAGATGGATTTACCTCTGGATTAGTAAGTAATACAGTACATAACTTAACCTGTGTAATTCCATACTGCTAACAAGACAAAGATATTCTGAACAACACACAGGAATGCACGGTCTGGGAAACAAACATGAAAATGTTTACCTAAGCAATATTTCCTGTTATTTACCTAAGCAATATTTCCTGTTATTTAAAAAAAAAAAAAAAAAAAAAAAACAGAAGAAGAAAAAAGAAGCAGAACAATGGTACCATTCTGCAGGAGTATGCCAGCCAAAGAAAATTAAATTGTTGATGCTTTAAGACTCTCCACCTTGCCCCAAGGAAAAGGCAAGGAGCCTCAAAGCACCAAAGAAGCTTCCTGTGTTGTGGTTTTATAGTTTACGTGTTACGGCCTATCACCATATGAAATCCTCTCCTGAAAGGGGACATGGCTCTTTTGATGTTGTTTCCCTCACTGCCTTCACATTTCCTGGGTGGATTCTACCAGAATCTCCCTTTTAACTTAACTGCATAATAGTGATGACCAAACATTAACTGACAAATTTCAATGCTAATACATGTCAAACCTTGAATTTAGGAAGACAGCTACTTAACACAGTCATAACACTACTTAAAATATGCTCTGGAAATGCAAAGTTTAGGAGTAACTGCAAGAATTCAATGACATAAATATCAAGAGCATGAATTCTGTTCTCCCAGCACTTGCCATACAGAACCCAACCTGTCTGTAAAAAGGTTAAAGACAATATGGAAACAGCAGGAGAAACATCTCACTAACTGGAGACAGACGCTCCACTGGCTAAGCCGCTACTGGACACAAGGAAGACACAACCTTGCTGTAATTATATCTAAGACAACAGTATAGAACAATTTCATATCCTACCTACCCCGACTATGGAAGTTGAGAAGATCCTAATTTTTCATGTTTAACAAATGCAAAGAAAGATGCATTAGGCGAGCTGATGATTGGAAAGGCATGGAAGATCATAGGAGGTTACTAGGCTAATGGTCCTGGAGCCCTTACAAGCCTAGCCAAGAGTTTATCCCCCAAAAAAGAACCCTTAGTCAGCACCTGTCACCCCTGTCAGTGAGGGACAAAGTTGGAACCCCTGGGACAAATCTGTGGTTTCCAATCCACCCATCAAGGCTGTGCTTGAAGACAGTCAAGCAAGGTACTCCGTTTGACATGTATGGGAAGTCTATTCCAGAGATGGGGCAACCTCTGGGAGACAAACCTGTCTCTCCAGCAGGTGGTCTGGAGAATGTCTAATGCACTGTTGAGTTTTTCGTCATGCAAATTTAAGTCAGATTCTAAAAGCCACCAGTAACAAGGACACCTCTTGCTGGAGGTTATGCAGCAAATAAAGATTCATGCAAATTATACAGATCTAGTCATGGGCCTGTCCACATCCACTTATATTGCCACAGTGGGTTTAAAATCACACTCAATAAAATAACCAGAAAATTCATTACAATCATGGAAATAGTGGAGGAAAAATAAACGTCAAAGTAATTTCAGTTGTGGTATACACATCTTTCAGTGAAGGCTAGTTGCCCAACACACTGCATCTGAAATTCTTCAGGTGCAACCACCATGCCCCAAGATTCTCACTACACCTTTCTAAACATACTGGAAATATTAAGATACAACCAAACACCCTAATACTGGGTGATTTCAACTATCTTGCCATTAACTGGGAAAACTACTCGTGTACCAACACCTTTGCCCAACGGTTCTTGGAATTCATAAATTCCAATGCCCTGGATCAACTAATCCATAGTTCCACCAGGGGCTCCAATATCCTAGACCTGGTCATTACCAACATGGGAAATCGATCCTTCACACCTATGATCACCCCCTCGTTGGTTAGGTCTGACCATAAGCTAATCACCCTTGACATCCACATCCCTCCCCCACCCCCCCCAGTAAGGAAACCTCTGTAAAAAACTTATACAAAGCCAATTTCATGCTACTCAAGTCAGAAGTGACAAACTTCATGACACCCATGCAGATAGAAATTGAAAGTTCGACTGCTGAATCCTACACTAAGGCACTGTATGAGCACATCCACTCGTGCATGAATAGTGCCATCCCAAACAGAACCAAGATGCTCTCCTCCAAAAAAAAGGAAGCCCCTGCCATAAACAAACTTTACAACAAAAGGAAGAAACTGTTGCAGAAAAGAAGAAAATCCCAGGATGCAAAAAACTCCCTTACCACCCTCAGTAAGAAGCTGATATCCCTCATAAAATCCTCCAAAGCTAGTTACGAAAATAAAATTGCCAAAGATTCCAAAGACATCCACAAGGCATTCTATAGCTGTGTCAAGAATCTAAATGGCAATGCTCAGATCTACAGAGCTACAACAGAATGACATTAAATATACTGATCCCAAGGATATTTTGCCAATATCCTGGCAGATCGATTCAGTGCAAACTTCACCCCCCTCTCACCCCCTAAAGGGCCCATCTCAATACCGAAAGATTGCCAAATTCAAGTAATAACGGCCACACAGGTAAAAACCGCACTCTCCAAAGCTAAGAATACAGCATCCATGGGACCAGACGACATCCCGGGCTGTGTACTACATGAACTATAAAATGAACTGGCACCTCACCTAAGTATCATGTTTAATCATAGCCTCACCTCAGGCTTTGTGCCCACGGAGTGGCACACAGCTACAGTTATCCCACTCCACAAGGGGGGATCCACCGTGGATCCAGGGAACTACCACCCCATCAGTCTGATGAGCCTGATCTGCAAGGCCATGGAATGTATCATCATGGAACTTGTAAACAAAGACATTGGCAACCTTCAAACACTGGACCCCAACCAGTTTGGGTTCGTGAAGGGCTGATCTTGTCTCCTGAACCTGACTGACTTCCTTGAATCAGTCTCCAGAGCTGTGGACGAGGGTAAGGCGGTTCACACAGGCTATCTGGACCTTGCCAAGGCCTTCGGCACCAACTCCCACTCTGGAATCATAGATAAACTTATTAAGCTGGGCATTAATCCCTATGTCACTCAATGGGTTGCCAACTGGCTTACTGACAGAACCCACACTGCAAAAGTAGCCAACTCCAAATCCAGCTCCAGACAAGTGACAAGTGGAGTACCTCAGGGTTCAGTCCTGGGACCGCTCTTGTTTGGCATCTACTTCTTTGAAGTACAGGCTAACACTAAGGGACTCTGGCTAACAAAGTCCGCAGATGACTGCAAACTGGGAGCCATTACTGAATCTCCAAATGATGTGGATATTCTAGAAAATTACCTTACAGAAACAGATGCTTGGTGCCACAGCCATGGGCTCAAGCTCAATGCCAAGAAATGTATAGTTATCCCCTTTGGGAAAAAAACATGTACCCGTGAATTACCACATAGGTGGCAGTACACTAAACACCGAAAGTGTGATAAGAGACTTAGGGACACAGGTGGACAGTGGTCTTAACTTCGATAACCACATCGCCACAACAGTCAGGAAATCCTTCTATGTGGCACACCTCATCACCAAGGGCTTTTCATCCAGAAAAAAGGAGGTCATTGTCCCACTGTACTCATCCCTCATTAGACCCATTATAGAATACAATGCCCCGTTTGGTATGTTCCACTCAAGACATCTGCAACAACTGGAAAGGCCACAGAAATACCTCACTAAAAGAATCACAGGCCTAAAGCAGATGCCCTATGCTGACCGTCTAAAAAAACTCCACCTATACTCTGTCGCATATCGTCTACTCAGAGGCGATCTCTGCTTAACATACAAGGCCATGTCAAACCCAGAGCTGTTGGACATGCTACACTTAAAGAAATCCCAATCCCCCAGAGACACATGCTCCAGGGATCTAAACCTTGTAATCACAATGAACAAAACATGCTGGAGGAATAGGTTCCTGACCCAGAGACTCCCCAGACTCTGGAATAGACTGCCCATATATGTCAAGCAGATTGCCTCTTTGGCTCTCTTCAAAAGGAACCTTGACGACTGGATAGGCGATAGGAAATTCACCCCGGGGATCACGTCAGTCACCCTGTTAGACAGGGGTCCAGGGAAGTAAATATTGTGGGAAGAAATAGCCAGGGAATTGTTATGGCTAGGCTTGTATAGGCCCTAGGGCCGACAGCCTAGTACCAACCTATGAACCTATGAATGACTGTGCCTTCAAACAAGGCCTCAGTGACTACATGATTCACCTGTCCTTCACCATCTCAGTAGCCTCCCCTACACTTTTAGATGATTATCCTGGATGACTAAAACTGAAAGAATAATGAATGAGACACCTCCTTGTTTGGTCCACAACTGGGTTTCCCTCAACTGTGGACTCTCCATATCACCCATGTCTCCCCTCCCCCACCATATTCTTTACAAAGCAATGGACAGAGTAATTAATATTCAATGATCTGAAAGATAAAATCAATACTGTTCATGCAGTGTTAAGAGCACAACAACACTGCCAATTCCCAGCAAAACCATCAAATAGATCCCATTTTACATAATATGGCACAAATGAGTCCTTAAATGAAATGCTACATCTGTGGTCCTTTTAAACAAGCCTCCTTATAGAAGACAGGGTGGAACTGCCCAATATTTTTCTATAAAGTTAAGTAGTGACTGATTTTCTTTAGGTTTTCCAGAATGCTAAATCAGTCATTAACGGATAACCTGCTAAGATGCAGATACTTGCATGTATAATGTAATAATTTTTTCACCACTCCTACAGTAATATAGTTCTTGTCTATTAGAGTGCTTTACTACCAAAGCACTTTACATCAAGAAATTGAGCAATCAGTGACAACAATTAAGATCAAACTAATTATTCAGACATTTTTTAAAATATGCAAAGAATTTAAGTTTTTCCAAAACAACATCCAATACAAACAGTTAACAAAAACAAGAATGTAAAGTTACAAAAGTTATTAAAAGCAGCGCAAGCTACAGTGCAAACAAGCCAAAGTATTACCATTTGTAGAACGTAAACAGTGACTGTCAGACCACAAAATGCCAAAAACAAAAATAAATAAATGAATAAACAATAATAATAGTCCAAAACCCATATTTCAGGCATAAAATCCATATCACAAAATAAATGTCTTGTAAGAACCAATGGCAGTCAAACATATGAAGCAATCATTCCAAAACAGCACAGTACCAGATTCCATGGTATCCATAAAAACAGCCAAAGTATGTCCATAAGTATAACAGGAACCAATGGAATGAACAGACTATTTTACTCATCAGAGTAGTAACAACAACTTCCATAGAACGCCTTAAAAATAAAGGCAGTCAGCATAATACTGCAAAAACAATACTGCAAATGGTGTAAAATTCACCTGAGAAAATACTCCAAAACATGGATTGACACTGCTGCAGTCTGCAGCAAAGAAGTGAAACAAGTTCAATGACTACTAAAAAAAAATGAATAGAAAACAAGACTTCAAAGAGGAAGTCCCTCGCCAAGGGCACAATTTTAATTTCAAGACAGCAAAAAGACAGAATGCCAAAACACCATCTACCATTTCCTTCAATAACTCAGAAAACACAAATATTCACTGACCATTTAACAACTCCACATCAATGGAATCTCAACCTCAGCATTACAGCAAACTCTGAAGAACTGTCAAGGCAGATTTCCAAAAAACAAAAAAGGAACATAAATGGTGCAGGAGCAGTCAGCAGACTAGCAACCAGATGTCCCCAGCCTGCAAGTGCTACTGTGTCAAAAAGGATTTTCCATTTAACCAGGGGCCAGTCTAACAGCAATGACCATAGAAGAAATGAACAAGCTATACAAGCAAGCTTTTTAAAGGACTTTGTACCTGAAATGCTTTTTGTGGTACTCAAATCATTAAAGGGGTAATGTGCTCTACAGAATGTATTTGATTTTACTAATGTTTGCTGACCACAGTAGTCAAATTATCCTAGTGGACCCATTTCAATCACAAGCAAGGAGTGATGAAGGAGTAAAGAGTGTGTGTTAGAGTCTGCATGTTCTCAAACAGAACTACATACATCAATACACATGTTAATTTTCTTCAAGCAGGCCACCATCCTTTCAGAGGTTAATGAATTTCAGATACAAAAAAAAAGACACAAGGTTATGAAATAATTAAAGGTTATCTAACAGTTCAGGTTAAAAAATACAAAAGTCAAGCATCAGCATTCATACAATGTTAGATAGATTACTTATACACATACACATACGTTCTACAGAGAGACTGTTGCACGTAATACTCTCACTATGATTCTTTGGACAGTATGGTTATATGCAACATGAAATTAACAATTTCATAAAATGTACACAATATTTACAGCTACTTACAATGAAATATATCATACTTAACAAGTCTACTACTGAAATTAGTATTCACCATTGAGGTGACAACACCAAAGTAATATTAGTTGGGGGGCTGTCATTACAAGTAATGATATTCCAAGTCATCACTGACTGGATGAAACAGGAGCAGGAGGAAGTTTGGCAAAGACAGGCTTTTAATTTAGCTCTAAAATCATGGAAGGACGGAGCACTACAGTTGAATTAGGAAGGATTAACTAGGGTTTCAGTGAAAAGACTAAAATGCATACTTGGATGTGAGAAATGAGCTTAGAGTTCTCTGTAGTTACTGGTGCCTCTGCCATGATAGCAGAGGATTACAGGTTGAACAGGAGAAAGTAAGATGCCTGAAAAGTAGCAGACAGACTAGGAATGGCTTTACATACTGTAGAGAAAACAATTAGGTTTGCCCTTTCTAGAACTGCAATTCAAATTTTGTTAAAAAGAGAGGAGCAAGTTTTTTTCCCACTTGAAGGAGTACACCAGGAATATCATTACTTGTAATGACAGCCCCCCCCACTAACATTACTCCCACTGTACTCATCCCTCATTAGACCCATTATAGAATACAATGCCCCGTTTGGTATGTACCTCTCAAGACATCTGCAACAACTGGAAAGGCCGCAGAAATACCTCACTAAAAGAATCACAGGCCTAAAGCAGATGACCTACGCTGACCACCTTAAAAAACTCCAGCTATACTCTGTCACATATCGTCTACTCAGAGGCGATCTCTGCTTATCATACAAGGCCATGTCAAACCCAGAGCTGTTGGACATGCGACACTCCCAATCCTTCAGAGCCACACGCTCCAGGGATCTAAACCTTGTCATCACAATAAACAAAACATGCTGGAGGGATAGGTTCCTGACCCAGAGACTCCCCAGACTCTGGAATAGATTGCCCATACATGTCAAGCAGAGTGCCTCTTTGGCCCTCTTCAAAAGGAACCTTGACGATTGGATGGGAGAAAGGAAATTCACCCCAGGAATCACGTCAGTCGCCCTGCTAGACAGGGGTCCAGGGAAGTAAATAGTGTGGGAAGAAATAGCCAGGGAATTGTTATGGCTAGGCTTGTATAGGCCCTAGGGCTGATAGCCTAGTACCAACCTATGAACCTATGAGTGGAAGGGGTCTATATTATGTGATCGAATGATCACAATAGCGAACACTCTAAAGAGCAAAAATGCAGCACATTGAAACCATTATTGTGGGGGGGCTGCCCCCCCACACCCTCTGCTAAATATATATATACCAACTCCGAGATCGCATTACAGTGAGGAAAGGGCAAATATTCCGTTCTTCACTGTATTGCAATCCCACAAAAACACTTTGGTGTGCTGCATGTTCGCTCTTTAGAGCATTCTCTATTGTGATCATTCGATTACGTCATATAGACCCGAGTGGAAACCCATATTCCAGCTCGGGCTATAATATTTCCTTGCTCTTAGCAACTCGTCCCCCACCCCCACCCCCTGAGGAGAAATCTGGAAATTTTTCGGTAACCAAATAGCATACTATATATGTTTGCTTTTAAGTTGTCTATGTGCCTGGACATGGACAGAGATGTATCAAATGTCAGACCAAGATATTTGATAATTAAAGGAGGTGAAAAGTGGCAGAGTTAGACTATGAATGGCTTTACATACTGTAGAGAAAACAATTAGGTTTTCCCTTTCTAGAACTGCAATTCAAATTTTGTTAAAAAGCAAGATGCAAGTTTTTTTTTTCACACTTGGAGAAGTGGAAGCCCATATTCCAGCTGGGGCTGTAATAGTTCCTTGCTCTTAGCAGCTCCCCACCCCACCCCACCCTGGAGGAGAAATCTGGAAATTTTTCGGTAACCAAATAGCATACTATATACGTTTGCTTTTAAGTTGTCTATGTGCCTGGACATGGCAGAGATGTATCAAATGTCAGACCAAAATATTTAGTACTTAAAGGAGGCGACAAATTTAACATTGTAATGAAAGTGATGGGGCTACTGAAGTCTTGGGTGTATACCAAATGCAACATATTTGGTTTTGCCTGTGTTAAGGATTAACAATGGGCTTGGATCCATGAAGAGAGCTTGGTAAGCCTAACTTCAAGGTCCTGATGGATAGGAACAAGAGATGGAGAGCATTTGTACCGGACAAGAACATCTGTATAAAATACTATGTTAGTTAGCTGGGAATCAGCTACGAGCTAACTAACAAATACAGTGAAGGATAGGGGGGCAAAGAATGAATCCTGTGTTAATTCTAAGGGGATAGACAAAGATGTGATGTAGCAGTTTCAGTTTTGACCTGAAAAGTTCACTCAGGATGGTCGCTGTGGAATGAAGAGAAAGGATTCGGGCTACGTGAAATAACTGCACACTGTAATAAAAGTTAGGTAAATACCTTATTTAAGGAATGTAAGACCTTTATTCTACAATGAACTGCTGGCCAGTGTTTTGTACCAGACTGGAGCCAAGAATAAATAACCTGCTGATCCCATCTTCTGTACTACCTCCAAGACATCTCCACCTGCAGATAATCTGACAATGGATAATTGTCTTATACTAATCAAAATGAACAATAAAACATAAGTAACTGCAAGGTTTTCATCAAACTATAAGTTGATAAGGAACATATGTCTAAGTCTGAAATATGACTACACTCTGCTCCCTGCTGAATGACAATACAAACTTCAGCAGAGCTGTACAAACTGTATATTCAAAAATACACATGACATCTCTATTAACTAGTAAATAAAAGACAACTGCTGTTCTGCCAAGTACAAATAAATCCAGGTCCCGAAATGTAAAGATGCTTTATTGGTCCAAACACCTCAATAGGAACACCACCAAACATACTGCAGGCTGTTAGTGAAAAAACAATCCAAATAACGTATTCCACAAAACGTTTTCGTCGCCGATGGATTAAACTAGGAGTTTAACTACTGGATTGTTTTGTGTTATATGTGCCGTGTCTGCAGCGCTAACTAGGTGTAGAAGAAAAAGCTGAGACGTAGAAAAAGACTACTGAAGAAGTTGGCGACGAAAACGTTTTGTGGAATACGTTATTTGGATTGTTTTTTCACTAACAGCCTGCAGTTTGTTTGGTGGTGTTCCTATTGAGGTGTTTGGACCAATAAAGCATCTTTACATTTCGGGACCTGGATTTATTTGTACTTGGCAGAACAGCAGTTGTCTTTTATTTACAAGTTTGTTTTTCTTCTACTGGCTCTTCAACGTTCTTCTCTATTAACTAGCAGTGCTTCTAATTTGTAATAACAGATGGGTTTACTGCGACTAATATGTGCCATTACAGTCAACATGAGTCATTTAAAAAAATGCCTAAATCCTTTGGAGGTCACATACCCAAAACAATAACATTCCCATAGTTATATATACTCAAAAAAGTAACACTCCTAAGGTCATGCAAAGCACAACATAATTATTTTTGCATGGGGGGGCACAAGGTCCCACTGTTGAGGAAATCCCCCACATCCCTGACCTTTTTACACATACCTAATCCAAGGTCACACAAACTTCGAGAAGGTGAAATAAACCACAAACCTGTCAGTGTGTGACACAGTGAGTTCAAATGCAGTGAAACATTGACCCCAGGAGACCAGCAACTTTTTTATTTCAACATTCTGGGATTTGCTGCTACAGGAAATGATAAAGAGTAGGTTTTGTATTAGAAAATTTTTTATACAAATATGTAACAAAAGAATTTCTAAATGTAGGATAATACCAACCAAGTACATTTGATATCATGAAATCTTCACTACCCTTGTTTTGTAATTCTGTGTAAAGAACTGCCAGCGGCACATGATCACAAGTCACTTCTCCAGTTATCAAATGAATAAACAGATAACATATCACTGTCTTAACTTCTGTAACATGTAAAAAGTGCCAGTAACTACAATAATTATTAGCAGCAGAACAGTATATGTAAGTGGCATCTTACTAAATTATGTAGTAATATTTAACTTCTTAAGAAAAAGAACAACATAACATCAACCACTTAATCTAAAACTGAGTGAAGACTTTCTCAGTGAAATATACAGACGTTATATATCTCCAAAAGCAAATTATTATACATGCAAGAAATTCACAATTGAACTTGCAACATGTAATAATAAGGAAAATCTAAGCCATTCACTCTTGTTGTTGTTCTTCTTCTTTCAGCTTTTCCCGGTTAGGGGTCGCCACAGCGGAACTCGAGTCCGCTAATGAGTGGCAGCAGATTTTTACGGTGCCGAGGTGCCAGCTCGATGCCCAACCTTTAACGAAGGCATGCCCATTTACGCATGTCTTTCGAACGCCACTCGACCGCGGGGAGGACATGCAGACTCCACACAGAAGGCGCTCCAGCTGAGAATCGCCAGAAATTCACTCTCTGGCTTCCAAAATGTTTGTACTCATTTCTGTTAATGAGCTGCTGGAGTGCAGTCATGAATTGAATGGCCCTCCCTTCTCTGACTTCTGCTCCTTCAAAGGAAATAGGATGCCTCATGGTCTAGTTCAAAGACAGTTCTAAAACCAATTCTGGAAGGAAATGTAGCTTCATAAAAGAATGGCGTAATGTCTTTGTGAAAGACAAGACATGATATCCAATATACAAGGGCATAAAGCATTATGGTCCTACATGTAGTGGTGAGAGTGTTCAGGAAAGAATGCTTGTTTGATATGAATTTCAGTACCATCAAAACATGTAAAAATGATGCACAGGCAAGCTGGTTAACCATGAACTGGCGGGTTTCTGCAAATGAGGACTGAGCTACTGCTTGATCAGTTGTCACTGGGCCACACATCTGCTTTCCACAAGGCCATGATCCACAAACAACTGACTCATGTACCCTGAGCATGAGAATAACTGATGTTCAAATCATACACAAGTCTGAGATAAGAAAAACATCAACAACAATCTGATCAGCATGAGGAAGTGCTGGGTATTTCTCCACCCAATCCAAGAAGTCTTTCATCTGCAGGCAGACCTGCAGAGTGGGAAGTACCAGCCTCAATAACCTTCAATACATCAGCTGATAATACAGAGAGGTCAAAGGATCTATATTAGAATTCAGGTCCTGAGGTGAGGCCAGCTGTTCCCTCAAGCAAGGGGGATAGCATTAACTCAAGTTTAGCAGGGGATCGCATGTGGACAGAGAACTTAAGAGCCAGAAACTATGCCTTTCTTCGCTACTAAAGGGAGATAAGAATACGTTTTGGTCTTTATTCCTTGAACTCTGCAACAAGATATGAAATCAGAGAGAATGACGGAATGCATGCATGATTCTCCTGTGCCAGAGGACAGAAATATGCCCACTACTACCTCCTCCTTGATCTGATGAGCCATCAGAATGGACAGAAAAACTACATTTTCCTTTAAGGCAAACAGGTTGGTCTCCAGATTGTCTGCTTTCACAAAACTGCAAAAAGGTATGGCCTCAGCAGCTGAAGGAGAAGGCAAGCACAAGGTTCCTAGGGTCGACCAGCTCTTTCACTTCCTCAAAAATATAAGCCGGTAGGAATAATCATTTCTTTCCGCAGGGAGTATCATCTTTTGATCCCTTATTTGTCCAGGTAATGTACACCATCTGACTATTCAAGGATAGCTCCTGGAAACATCTCTGTCACCAAAGCTGTCAAGTCCTGTTCTAAGTCCTAACTGTCAAAAGTGGGACTGTTCTAAGTCCCAACTGGCAAATGTGGCACCCACTCTCAAAGAAGACCTATCCATATACATACACCAAATAGGAGCCTAAATGAGGTTCCTCAGCCTGTAAACAAAGTGTTTAGCTTCACAGTTTGCAATGGGTTCAGTTGAACAAAGGGAAGACGTATCAAAACACTGGTGAACTGGTGAGTAATGTCCACATCACCAGGGTCCACCAAAAAATGTCTGAGATTAAAAGAAGGAGGAAGGGAGGAACAGAACTAGCTAGGCCCAGCAAAATAAGGATGGAAATTACAGAAGATGGGTAAAAACAGAAGCATGGAATGAATACCTTACTTCACTCTTCACAAACAAAGCAAGGGTAGGGTGCCTTGCTGACAGTAGGTAAGGCATAATGGAGAGAACATTATACAGACACCAGGATAGAGAGAGAGTACCGGGAAACTATCTCCCTCTGAGGAAAGACAAAGTACGAGGGGGCAATAGTCTACCTACCACAGCCCTCAGAAATATAGACAATGTGCTAGTGGTTACCTGCCCCTACTAAAGTAGATGTTTAACTGATCATCAAGAACAACATAAAATCAATATGATGAGAAATGACAAAAATGCAAACTCAGAAAAAAAGTTTAATACAATGCAACAAAGCAAACTAAAGGCACACACAAAACATTCCTAAAACCTCAGTCACTATGACTTTCAAATGGAATCAAATGATGGTAAACACACAAGGAATTACATATTCACATAAATTAAAAGATATGTCTTTTGTCCCATTTTGCTAACAAAAAAAAAGGAAAGAAAAGTAACTGCAACCACCATGGATCCAATGGTCTGAAGAAACTGTCAGCCAAATATAATGCAGTTTTGTGAATAGGTTACAGGAGAACATCACAGGGTGTAAGCAACAGACATCTACCTGGGCTTCAACAACGTCTTTCAATCAGTCTCACACAAGACACTGACTGGAAAACTGGAGGGGCAGGTAAGACCAAACCGTAGAACTAGAGTTCTACATGGTTGAGTGGTAGGGATACAGACAAAGAGATGTGGAGAAAGAAGTGATGTCAGCAATTAAGAAAGTGAAGAGGGGAGTACTACATGGGATTTGTCATTGGTCCAGTCTGACCTGGGTCCAATGCATTTGTATCACAAACACTTGATGGAATACCCAAGCAGGATCAACCTCTTAGATGATGAGACGCAGTAGTGGAGGATGTGGGGGACAGGTCAGTCCAGGGAAGGATTTGGAAACACTGACCAGCTGCACTGAAAGGTGGCAACTGATGTTCACAGCAAACAATCACAAAGTACTTAGGCTACGATAACACTGCTAGCCACTAAGAACAAAATTTATCAGGGGGGGTGTTGACCACGACTGGGTTTGACCACCAGGAGCTTAGTAACAGGAGTAATGGCAGCAGCAAACTGAATTAGCTGGATGCATCCTTACAGGGGCAGACTCCATACCCACAGAGGTACTGCTTCCACTCTCTCCATGCCCCTAATCAGATTACACTTTGAGTACTGTGTGCAGTTAAGTTGGTAATATAAGAAAAGGTCCAACAAGCTGCTGAAAGTAATCCAGAAGAAGATCGCCAGAAATACTGCTGGTATGACTACGGACAAGAAGAGTTGCAGATCTTTTCTCATGAGACAAGAACAGATGAGCAGGAAAATTAGTGAAGTATAAGATCAAGTCAACAGAAAGCGAAGGTGTTATCTTGAACAAGGATAATGGAGGAAAGGAGAGAATAAGACAGCATACTTGTATGGACAAACTACGCCATTTACCTCTGAAAGCAGTACTTCACAGAAAGAGTTGCGGATTCATAGAATGTACTGGAATGGGTGGTGCAGAAGGAATCCACTGAGGCATCCAAAAGAGCATAGAATGATGAAGGAGGGGTCAACTGGAAGGATAGGAATGCAGGAAATTTAGAACACTGAATGTCATAAAAGGACATACTAGACAGGCATTATGTCTATTTCTGCCATTAAGGAAATGTCACATAATGTAAAGTAAAGGTGCACATGTACATGGTGATTCAAAAACCAACACCACAAGAACCACTACATTAACTGGATTTGCAAGTGTACAAGTTGCACCACAAAGACTGTGACAGCAATTACATGCACAGGCTGTACTACACTTTGCACTAAGCCCTGCATTCTTATGCAGGCAGCAAAGGCCATAACCTTTTGGACCCCTTCTAAGGGGAGACATGACCAATGCTGAAGTATGTCCAGCTGTACTCCCAACAAAAACAATCCACTGAGTAGACTTTAGAGAGATCTTTAAATGCATGGTTACTTCTATTAATTGTACCCATGGAAACAATCATTGCAGGGACAATTCTAGTAAGTCTCTGGTGTGGCAACCAGAAGACAGTCTTCTAGGTAAAGGAAAACAAGGAGAACCTTCATCTGCTAGGCTTCATCCACCACAGCCAATATTTTGGTAAAGATTCTGGGTACCACTGAAAGCCTAATGTTATACTGAAAGAAATGCTCTTCCAGAGCAAACCAGAGGATTCTCCTATATGTGCCACAAATGTTGATATGCCAAATGGCATTCAAAATATCAAGCAACACCACCCAGACATCTCACAAGAGCATGAGCTCCTGCAAGGTTAGTTATCTAAATCATGACATAATACACACAATGTGTGAAGCTGCTAAGACTCATAATGAGATGGAATTAACCTTTGTTTGGACCAGGAAAAAGTAAGTATAAACCTTCCACCCCTATAATGAAAAGAGAAAAATCTCTATAGTCCCTCAGAACAGCAGCACCTGGGCCTGTCCCCAAGAGTTCTTTGTGAGATGGCTAATCCACCAATGAAGCTTTTTCTGTGGAAGGACCAGTAAATTCCAGAATATAATCAAGAGTAACCAGGCCTAGAATATACTTGCCATTTGGTGACAGTTCTTTGAGCTGGGGCAAAAAAAATAAATGTATGCATACGTGCCAGCTGGACAGAAAGTCCCTAGAGGACAATCTGGGAGAAATAATAGGTTAAGTGACTTGCTCTGAGTCTCTCAGTCAGCAAATGGAAGCTGAGGGAATCAAATCCAGGACTGCTGTTGGTTTAAGTCAATTAACAGAGTCATAAACCTCTGCAGCAAACTGTCAAACAAAATGAGGAGAAATGGTACCCACAGGGAGTCAGAAACCTGAGTCAGCAATACTTTATAGCCACTAGAGTCATCACCTTCAACAATTTAGCTGACAATGAAGAAAAGCAAAAGCATGGGATACAATAAAGCCTTTCTCAGCTGGAAGGAAGTTCTCTTCCTGCTTTGGGATTGGCGAAGTTTAAAAAGTTAAAAACTGAAGGTGTGAAGTATAAAGATGGGGAGTCCAAAAGGTCCTTCACAGTGTTTAGAGAATACTTCCTCCTCATGAGCTGACTGTTCATGTCTTGAGTAAGCCAGAGAAAGAGCACCCACTCCAAGAAATGGAAATCAAGGATCCTGTTCACAAGTATCTCCATTAACTTGGGACATTCTCAGCCATGCTGTCTTACAGAGGCATGCACTTGAGCCTGCAACCGTACACAGCATATTCACACAAAGAGAACTGAAGTGGGATAAATGACAGCTCATTGAAGACACCAAACACAGAGTTTTCCTATGACGAACTAGTTAAACTCATACATTCCCAATAGGTGAGACTGGAACTGAGACAGTGGACAAACAGTTAAGGCCTGTAAGAGTTAATGTCAGTTAGTAGAATGCTGTGGTGTCTGAAACCTTTTTGGGACTAAAATGATCAAGTAAGAGTCAGCATTAGGGGCAGGGACTTTTAAAACGTCTGCCTTTCAGACAGAATACGCAGAATTAGGGTGACTCAGGCTGTTCAAATAACAACCTTAAGGACTGCCTTCATGGACAGGATTAAACCAGGGTCCTCATGCCTCTTCCCAAGAAAATATGATACGCATCGCTAGTGTGGGAAAAAAAAGAATGACAAGACACTTTAAGCTGCTCTTTATAAGTTTGAAGCCCTCTCCAAAGCCACCCACTGGTAAAGTGGAGGATGCAGAGTCATTTTCTTTGTCCACCTCCTACACAGTGACCTTGGTGTCTTTTTACTGTATTTACATTAAGAGGGAAGTCCACATCCTACACCATCTGGCTGCGGGAGTAGGTTCATATACAGTGTCATACAAAGATGAGCATGTCACAGACATGAGCTTTGTCAAAGAACTGGGAAGCAGTTGCTGATTACTCACCAGCTGATAACAGAATGTGCCAGACAGGCCTATGTCATGACTTGTGTGATGTTGCCTTGTCCACTTTGCAGGAATGTGAACACTACATTGCAATGGGGTGATTCTTAACACAGTCCACAGGAACAGACTCCCAACATTTAGCAGTATGGCATCCTAACAAAATGTATAAGACAACAGCTTGGTGAAAAATAAATAGATGACAACTCTTCATTCACAAGCACATCACATCTAAGTTGTTAACACCTTCTGAAAGACTTTGCCTGAGGCACTAGAAACTTTGCTGCGATGTGGTTTAGAATAAAGAATTTTATTTATTTTTGTTCATCAAGATGTTTTGCTGATTTTGCACTTTTGTGTTAATTATGCATCCTAGCAAAGTGTGTGTGTGTGTGTGTGTGTGTGTGTGTGTGTGTGTGTGTGTGTGTGTGTGTGTGTGTGTGTTAGCATGTATGTGTGATGAGCATGAAATCCAGTATAGAATGACTTGATCCATAAGGGAGTTCCTCCACAGTAGGTTTATAATTACAAAATAGAATATCCTAAAAAGTACCACTTAAGCAGGATTTCAGATATCAAATTTAACAATTAACCTTCAGTACAGATTAAACCAGCTTCTGTTAAGAATTAACTATTAATTTCTCCTTTGATTGACCATCAGTATGATGACGTCTGTTTAGACTCTACAGTGGAAAAATGGTAGGTTGCTTAGATGCCCGAGTTCTTACACAACAGTTGTGGGCTGCAACCAAACAACACTAAGTATCCAATAAGTGCTCCAGTCAATGGATGCAGAAATTAAACTTACAGAAAGAACTTAAATGTAAAATCCTTCACAGAATATGTATTTCTATGTCTACAAAAAATATACTATATTACCAAGACAGCAGAACAGGATCAGCTTTAAATGGCTCACAAAACTAATGCTGTGCAATTTGCATTCTTGTTAGAGCTGAACACACTGAACTAAATAAAGGAAATAGAGGGACAGAATCAGTATGTGCTTCCACATCTTTCTCTTGTATGAGAAAAACAGTTTTTCACACATACCACCTCTGTATCCTATAATTAATTTTCAAGTGCTTCATCTATACAATTTTTATTAATTTTTGATCTGTCATCAAGATAGTAGAGTTTCTATTTTTCAATAACTGAAAAAGCTGCAGCTCAATCCAACAACAGAGAGCCAGACAATAAAACCCTGCCAGAAACCAATTTTTACTTCTTACACAGCAGTAGTAGGCTAAGGAATTTATAATGCTGTCTGTGAACGAAACCACTTTTCATACACAAATGTGATCTTTTTTTTCAAAGGGCAATACAACAGTGCATTTACATAAACTAATCCAAACAATCTGCGTATCTGACAATAGCAAACCTCACACACACTGTCCATTGTTGGTTTACATCTTGAATCTCTTTATGTTGACTTGTAAAACTGCTCTGGCAGTCAAAAGGTTTGAGTCGGACTCTAAATAAATGGTTATAGAAGTGCTGCAAAGTAATATTGGGCTTCTCTGCAAAAGAAAACCTGCTATGTCCCGATTCTAAAGCTATTAATTTTTCAGTCAAAAATATTCATGTCTATTCATTTTTAATAAAGAGATTGTGTGTTGAGTGCACATGTGAGACAGTCTGGACTGCAGCTACTCACTTTTTTAAAGTTCTAATAATAACATCTATTCTGTTTTACACCCTTTTACAGTATATGGATTATGTCTGGTTTATTAGTTTAGAATTTATAAATATTGTTAAAATGTTTTTTGACATTGGTTGTTACCTGTACATGCCTGTTTCTGTTTCAGTTATTGTCTAGAACACAAGCCAAGGTGATAAGAGATGTTTCCTGTATCCTCTTGCATGATCACTGCCAGATCAGAGAAGAGAATGACCCGGCTACAACAAACTTGAGTGTAGAAAAGCAGCAGAGCTGACTGCAACAGGCTACTCAGGTCAACGACCTGCAAAACCATGAAAGTGCACAGACTGAAAAGGTGCAAGCAAAATCAATGCAACAAAATATGCTTTGCTCCACAAAGAACAACAAGCAGAGGACCCTGCAGCTGAAGAAATTGTGAATACAATAAATATACACCAGGTATGGCATACCCTATAAGAAAAAGAGACCACTTATAAGGTGTTTTGGAGGGAGCCAAAGTTGATGGCATCTTTCCAATACCCCTTTTTAATTCTTTGTTATGTGCCTTCATCTCTAGCTGGATATGCCAACTTATCTTCTCTGGCTGAGCAGAAAGTGAATCATGTGAGTACCACACAGGAAACAAGGCATTAACTACATCTCTAACATAGCATTGTTCAGATGGTACACCATTTTTTCTTTAAATAAATAAGCTGCACAGTGAAGAAATAATATCTGTCTTGCACTTCCATCACCAGGAGGTGATACTGGTAATGTGAAGCACTGATCTACAACAAGGTACGAAGCTGCGATAACTTAGGACACCTTCCCACTCACATTTACTCATGAAGGCAGAAAATCAGTAAAGCAATTTGAAATTGTGCCTTATTAATACTGAACCAGTTATAGAAGTATGCAGGCATGCAAGATCACACCAGTACCTGTTTATGGCAAAGAAATTGACACAGACAGCAGTTTTTGTCATTTCCTATGACCTAATGGAAACCCTCGGAAGATGGTATCTAGAATATATGTTTGCTTTGTTATCAGACCTCAAAATACTTAACTCATGTAAAGTGTTTTCTGGCACCAACAAGAGAAGGAGAATGCGACGTCCAGAACTCTTGCTCTTCAGTACAACTTGCTGGAGTCAAGTCACTGGTATTCTTATGAAGAGGCGATATTAGCAAATGGTCATAGTTTTGTTTATGGATGTTAAGCAGCACCACACTTACTCTTCTAAGTGTCACAGACACACAGCTGCTGAATTATTATTAATTATTTAATATACACACTGCATATTGAACATCTACTGATTATACAGAAAAATAATGCGTTTCATTTACATTTACTGCAATCATATTAAGCAAAAATGTTTCCTTCTAGATATTTTAACATGCATATTTTAATACTGCAATACTGTTAAAATGTATTTTCAAGTACTAAGCAACATTTTTATACCATGGGCTGTTCATTAAGACAATGTAAGAGCTACTTTTTCCTGCAACAAGACATTAGCCATAAAAGTAAAAACTAGGGTTGCCACCTGTTCAAATACCCAAAGTGGGACATTTATTTGTAGAAAAGTCAGATTTTGCAGGGCAAAACATACCCACGGCCAGTGTGCAAAGGACAGAGTTTCACTTTTTTGCCAAAATAAAAAAAAATATTCTTGTAGCATTTGGTTGATTATGCTATTACATATAATATTTAGGTGTTTCGGATACAAAATAACTGTTTAATGCAACAATTAAAAAACACGTATGAAGTATTTTTGGTGCTAAAATCTCAGGAAATTTGTCATTTTTTTAGTTACTTTCACAGGACACAACTGCCCAAAGAAGCTCAGGTGGTAAACTTAGTAAAAATAGACTATAAATGACTTTACACTATTCCTACCACTGCTTACTATTTTTACTGTTTTATTATTGTAGTGCTCAGACATTTGGAAAAAGACAAATCAGTTAAACACTAGAGTGGCATGAGACCTGAATTTCACAAATGTATGCATATGACCTAATGGAAACCCTCGGAAGATGGTATCTAGAATATATGTTTGCTTTGTTATCAGACCTCAAAATACCTGAATTTCACAAATGTATGCACCCCCCTGCTTAAGTTACTACAGTCGGGTATCAGGCAAGTCAGAAAAATATTCCAGTACTGACCAGCAAATGACAGGGCAGAATAAAAGATTTGTTTCTGCCTGCAGTTCATACTAGTAATGTCCCTGACTTCCTGTTATAAACTCAGAAAGTTAGTAGAATAAAAGGATGTGCGTTCACCTGTATTTTCTAAAGGATACGAAGTCTGAAACTTAAATGTATGTCATTATTTTTTTAATTCAATCTCGAGTAATTTGTCCAAATAGCACGAACAGACCAAACAAATGACGCAAACATCTGGACATTCAGCAAAAATCTGGACAGTTAAGCTGCATGGAAGGTAAGTGTAAATGAAAGGGAATGAGTTACACTGTCTTTCTGAAAGTGGTCACTAAGCGCTTTACGGCTTTGAAAGCCAGCAAAACACGTAGCGGTTTTTCTTTTTTACTGTAAATAGTAATACATGAAACACATAAAGCTTCATGTACTATAAACAATTATAACTGGGTCACCAATCGCAATTTACTATCATATTTTACTATCATATGTTCTTGACGTGGATGCCAAAATTCACCTCTCGAGTTTTGCTCTCAAGGTGAATTTCTCAACTTCCACGTCTCAAACACACATTAAGTCAGTTAGGAGCTGCGACCCACTCATAATCCCCTATACATAACAATAATCACTTGCAAAGTGCAGGTTATGGTTCAGTATTCATAGTCCATACCCATACAAAGATTACTACTACATTATAAAATGGCATTAGTTAATGAAGTCTAAGTCACGCAAATTAAAGTAATTTGTTTGGTCCCTAAACATTCTTTCAATGAGTAAATCGTACTTCTATAATCATTTAAAAAGAATTTCTACATAGCACCTATCAAGCCAGCCACTGCCATTTTAAATCATCAATAGATGATGCATTTTTATAGGAAAAGAATGGAACTGTAAGACAAGAGAAACAGCTTCCAGAGTCCTATGCTATTCACAGGATCCATCTATCCACAACCCCCTTTTCCATTTTTGCACATGGGGTTGAGCTATCACTTCAGCAGTGACAATCACATAGAGGCAAGATTTACACTGATGGATGGCTAGCCCTGCCACAGTAGTTCTTCCACACCACATACACAGACACACACGGACACTCACACCTATGGCAATTTAGAGCATCCAGTCCACCTACTATATATCTTTGGAATGTGGGAGGAAACCAGAGCACCTGGAAGAAACCCACGCGAACACAGGGAGGCCATAGAGACTCCACACAAAAGATACCCTAGCCAAGGATCAAACCAGGGAACCCCTTGCTGTGAGGTTGACACCAAGCAAAGATCCAACTAACAAAATGAAATCTGTGGCCATCAGCTGCTACCCATTAACTACAAACTCAAAAATCAAAGATCATCCATAAATGGAATAATGACACTATTTACATATAGCCATACGTACTTAGGACAGTCAAACAAATTGAACAATGTGCCAGCATAATATTAAAAGATGGGTAAAATCCATTTGCTTTCTCCTCAGTGCAGTAATGCCAATCCACAACAAACTGAGAGGTGGGCAGGAAAGTAGCGTGACTGACTAGTTAGGAGATACAGTCACCTAAACCTAAACATTTAACTAACTGTGATATTTTTTTTTTTCAGTCTCAAAGAGGTCCTAATCCATTACAGAAAAGTATCCAGCCTCTTAGTTTTGAGTGAAAGCTGAGAATCTTCCGGCATTTCTTTTTTTAATTATTATTTTTTTCACTAGTGGACTGAAATAATCTACCTTCCAATGATGTAGCTAGAAACAAGCTGTCAAAGCTTTACACATATTTAGTGTTGAAGCTGATATGTAAACATAAATCTGCAACTGCAGAAAGGAAACCAGCTTATGAAAACTTCTGGCCATAAACTACCAAACATTTTGCAGCTTAGGAACATTATAATACTACAGCAGATTAACAATTCTCTTCACTGTTAAAATATCTGCAATTTAAAACTCAATACTTACAGGCTGTGGAGTAACTTTTGGCTCAGTTGACTTCACATGCAGGTGTGTCATCATGGCTTGGAGGCGTTCTTTGTCTTTAGCAAGCTGCATAAAACAGAAGCATAAAGTTTCCCATGATGAAAACCACAACATTCAAAACATTAAGACTACAAAGCAATTTACTGTTTGTTACAAATACAGGTTCTGCTAATGTGCAGTCAAAAAACGTAATTTCATTACAAATGGCTTGCTTCAATCAACACTGACATTTAAATACGGTAATCTGTGTTCAGTTTGCAACACCAACAATTTTGCAATAAACAACATAACATACAAAACTTTTTAACTCTGTGATAGAAATGCTCATTTTAACGGGCACGATACTGGAAAAAAGGTTATAACAAATGACAGCAGTAGTTCTCAAGGGGAAGATGGATCAGAAATATTTTTAGACAGTAAATGTCATTACTGAAATGCGTATAACAGAAAATTATTTTATAAATTTCTGAAGTATTCAGAATATTTGGTGATGCAAATGACTTCTCTTATTTGTTAGCAATTATGATGTAGCTTTTTATCTAAATGGATAATACAATTAAAATAGAATCTACTGCAGCACTGCGTTAATTGGTACAAAGAATCTACTGCTGAGTATCAGTCATTGTTTTTAAAGCTCAGGAGAGGTAAGTGAGAGAGACACGCAAGTAAAGATGACAGCCCTCATAGTTTTTTACACCGATTATGACAGTGACAACAAACAGAGACTGAGTGACATGTACACCTAAAATGTCAGAAAAGGCCTCCACTTTTTGAAGAAATAATTACTTAAAGGAAACGATTCAAAATTCAAACCATACTCCTAGAGAGTGATAACAACAACAAAAGTTTGCTTAAGTGTATTTTGATGAATTTTTCGCTTCAACTATTTAAAGTCATAAATGACTTTTAACCCCAGAAAAATTCAGAATGTAATTATCTTCCGCACTTAGCCCTAGGCTTTCTACATATCTCAACACTACTGCCATGCATGCAAAACAGTTTTTTCAAGGTTAGCTATGAAAAATGTACAACACTATTTTAATTTCTTCCTGTCTTTCTAACCTCTTGCCTACACAGTCACCCATCAAGAAGAATGAGCTAGAATGAGCTGCAAAGACTGAAAGATTGCACTAAAGTGACGAGGGACTTTTGCTTTTAATTGGAATTTGCATTATCTTGCTTCTTTTCACATACAATATTTACTCCTTAATATGTTATCAAAATTTCATGTTCACAAAACAATCTTAATCATATTTATAAATTTAATAGACAAGAAATAAACAGGATTTGACGTAACAAAAACAGGTCAAAGCATGGTAATAGTCTGTCTCCTCCTCACTGGATGAATCTAAGACTTTCCTCAACCTAGACTTGCAGATGCAATTGTGGCTTTCGGGGGTGGGGGGGCACCATCCCAGAACAAGAGTCCTCAGTCTTAAGTACTACCACTGAATAATTACATGACTGAAACAGCAGTTCTCTGAGCTCAGGCTGATCAACCACAGGTTTAGAGATCTTCTGAGTTGAATTTCAAATTAATTGGATATGTTTGATACTGTAAATATCAGGACTGAAGACTGTCAGCAAAAAGTGCAAAACTGCGACCAGGAAAGGTAAAATATCCACCCATCCATCTATCCATCCATCCATCCATCCATCCATCCATCCATCCATCCATCCAAGCAATGTTCTTGATTATTCAATGTCTTGTGCTACAGAAAACACATATTAGGACCAAATATAACACAACCTAACCATTAGTTTTCTGGGAGTTGTTAATGGTAGCATCATCCTTGCACAGCAGTAAATGGCAGAATAGTGAGCCGCCCTCACTCTTGTAATAGATGCTACAGCAAAGTGCAAATTGCTGAGGACCTAGTACGGTAATGCAAGCCTGCTGATACACAAGAGAGTGTGGAACACAGATGCAAATGACCTTGCATGCCACAGAAGGAACATACATGGCTGCAAGTCATCCTACTTAAAGAAATACTGTTAAACAAGATATTTATTTAATCAGATAATTTTATTGTCCACACTACTGACTAATAAACAGAGTGTGATCATACCTCTTAACATGCAGACATTGAAAATAGGAACAAAGGCCATTGAAAAAGAGGAATATTCAGCTAAAAATCTGGACACCTAATTAGCAAAATGTGAATACTAAACAGCTCATAACTCTTTCCGCCTCTTCCAGTGGAATGTGGGATACTACTCAGAAACATGTTTAAAAACAGAGTGACAAATAATGGGAAAATATAAGGATATTTTCCAAGAGACACTGTAAAAGCTGTTGACTTTAATGAACCGTGTTGCAAAATTCTACCACATAAGGTCATTTATTTTTGGTTGAAAAAAGGGATTTGTAAGAGATTTGTCCTCTTTCTTTAAATTACTGTTGCCACTAGCATGTTGGTGATGTAGAATGTTTTTCTGTGGACTAAACAACTTCAAAAATCACATGTGATAGGAAGGATTCAGAAAAATTGAAGGGGTAAATAAAGCTTAAAAACAGGAACATCTCGCCAAAAATAGGGAAATCCTAAATCAAGTCTGAAAATAGTAAATCTCCTCCAAAATAAGGGCAGTTAAGAGTTCAGCTGTGATAAGTGTACCTTAGGTCAGATGGTCTGTTACAGAGGGTGGAACTGAATGGTTTATAGTCAAGTATCCCGAGTGCCTGCTTAGACCACAGAGCAAAGCAAGTTGTGAGGAATGCAAATATGCCAGGAAACTGAGTAGGCCTGCACAATTATGAAATGTAACATCTCATACCACTGAGTCACTGTAATGGGAAAATGTTATTTTTTATCAAATAAGCAATTTTCAGTTCGATAAAAAATGACATTCTCTAAAAGTGTATTAAAATGCCTTTTATGTGAACTAAGTCAAAAGCACTCAGTGTGGCTTAATAAATTACAATAGGTACCAATTCTTCATCAACAGACTGACTTAAGTTCAAACAAGTTAGAAAAGCTGGACAATGTTGACTAATGGTACATGGCCTCTGGGGGTCTATATTATATGTCCGAAGTTTGAAAACTTCGAATGTTAAATAATCAAATTTAAATGTTCAAAGTTTCAAACATCGAACATATAATAAAACAAAACAAAACAAAAAAAAACAAAACAAACGGAACTTACCTGACTAGTGTAGGCAGGGGGGGCAATCCCACCCTGCACCCCCCACTCTTTAAATATACTAACTCCGAGACCGCACTATAGTGCGGTTAAAGGGAAGATTTCCCTTACTGCGCTGTAGTGCGGTCTCGGAGTTGGTATATTTAAAGAGTGGGGTGTGTGGGAGGTGCAGGGGGCTTGTCCCCTGCCTACAGCCGTTAGTTTTGGGTTAGGATTTTTTTTTAACACATATTTGAAGTTTTATAACTTCAAACATTTAAATTCAATATTTTAACTTCAAAGTTATAAAACTTTGGACATATGATATAGACGCAGCCTCTGGAAGGATTTGACACAGAACTGCCATGTCTCCAGGAGGCCATGGAGCTTAGAGATGATGCCATGATAAGTTTCATCACCACTGCTAGTCTGTCCCTAGGGGTGCAGCCCTAACCAGGGTGGATGCTTATGGAGGCCATTACAGGGCACCTGCTGCTGTGAGCTGTCACAGTTCCCCACTCACATAAAGGTTATCTTCAGCAAAGAAGCACCATGGTTGGGCAACTCTTTGGTGCTCTACCTTCAGATTATATTTCATTAATACTGCCAAATCAGTTTAACTACTTCTAGCTGTTGTAGGGACCACAGTATCACCCATCCCTCTGATTCCAGTCTCCACTTCCTTTAAGAATTAATCTCAGGATGTGTACACATGACACATGTCCATGTCTCCCAAGGCACCTGTATCATCCTGCCTGCCGGGTGCTATAAGTTGAGATGTCTGATGAACATTGTGACTCAACCAAGCATTGCCTAGCACAGATTTTAAATAACTCTGCATGCATCACTTTGTTCTGCGTGATACTGCACTGCCACTGTGCAGCTGTCAAGGTCCACAGAGATGACCTAGATGTCGTTACTTTGTCTGTAATGCCATACACTGTGTTTATGATGTCTTGGTAAAGGGGGGTACGGTTGCTGATTGATGTCTGTCAGCAACACTGTTGCCACTGATGGCAGATGTTGTGCTGGATTCTGTGACAGGGTCAGCTGCTGTGCGAGTTCTACCTCCTGGTGGTAGTGGCTGGGCTGCCTCCTTCCTCATTATCATATCATACAACATGCTCATATATAGCATGCTCATTATCATATTATACAGCATACTACAAACATCTTGCAGGCTGTGAAAGGAGCATAATGAAGTGCCCCATCACATGTGTCTATGCAGCAGAAACTGGCTTTAAGCAGGTCAAACAGTCACTTCACTATATTCTTGGATTTAGGCACAGCTGGTGTTATACTGATGTTTGCTCATACTTTGCAGATACCATAAGGGCATCGTCATTTAGGACTCCAGGGGGTATCCTGCATCACCTGCAACACAGCAGGGGCATACGAGGATGATGTGAGACAAGTATACATTCTCTGTGCATCTACAGATATGTAGATGTAATACTCTGCCTGGTCTTACCTACTAAGTAGTATTGTGGACTGCCTTGTGCAGGACGTAGTGACACAAACACCTTGTATACCATATGTCACAGTCACGGGTTCTTTGTAGACACACTGGTTACGAGTTCTATGCACTGCACATTAGCTGATGGAACAGTAGCACTTCCTGCTGGCATAATATTGTTCATAGCTACCAAATAGGTGGCATAGCTACCAAATAGGTGGCATAGCTACCAAATAGGTGGCAATCCACTGAGCACAGAAGAAGTTATCAGGGACCTGGGGACCCAGGTTGATAGTAGACTGTCATTCGACACCCATGTAGCTAAAGTAGTTAGGAAGACCTTCTACATTGCCCACCTTATCATGAAGGGATTCTCATCTAGATCAAGGGAGGTCATAGTCTCCCTATACTCATCACTCATCAGACCAATGATTGAGTACAATGCCCCATTTGGAATGTATCTGACCCGACACTTGCAGCAGCTGGAGAGGCCACAAAAGTTCCTCACCAAAAGGATAAAGGGTCTCAAACATCTGTCCTATGCTGCCCGACTGAAAGAACTCCAGCTCTATTCAGTCGCCACCGCTTGCTCAGAGGTGACCTTTGCCTAACATACAAGGCCATGTCAAACCCAGATTTGATGAATATGCTTCACCTCAAAAATCTAGATCCGTCAGAGCCACAAGGGCGGAGACTTAAACCTCAACACGGCTATTAATAGGACGTGCTGGAGGGATAGATTCATCACCCAAAGACTCCCTATGCTGTGGAATAAAATCCCAGTATATGTGAGGCAGAGCACCTCGCTGGCCTTGTTCAAGAGAAATCTTGACCAATGGATGGGAGATCGCAGATATACCCCAGGGATTACCTCAGTGTCACTGCTCAACAGAGGCACAGCAAAATAATGGGTATAGTTCCCCATACTAAAGGGGTGGCGTAAGCCACAAAACTATGGGCTAGGCTTGTAAATGCCCTCGGGCAGATAGCCTAGTATGAACCTATGAACCTATATCCACCAAACTGGATCTTTACTACCACATGTGTGCAATTATGGCTACCAACACTTTGAGGAGGCAGGCGATGTCTCAAAGGACACTCATGACAGTAGCTCTCTCCACTTCTATGCTGGGGAAACAGATATGCTGACCCACACGTGTCAGCAATTCATCAAGGAATGTCTTTTGAGTATTCTACAAGTTAATGCCTGTAAAATACTCAAAACTATTTCATTCGTCTGTGGAAGGTCCTTATAGCCAGAATGGTAGGAGCTACACATATATTGGATCCACTGGTATGGGAAGGCAACATATTCTGCTAGATCCAATTTGTGGGCCATACATGTCAGCCAATAACAGTATGATGACTTGGTACACATGAAGACAGCCCTGGAGCTGCTGGTGCATCACTTATGTGATGTTATACTGCTTTTGATAGCATGACCTGCCACTGTGAAATACTTTACAGTGGCCAAAGTGACGCTAATATAGAACAACTGCTGCTGTTACTAATGATGGTGCTTTTCCCAACATTATCACTTAATGCAGCTCTGAAAGCTTCAGTGTGATTTTTGTCTTTATACTCAGAAATGACGGAGTGACTTTGTTCCCCACTACTGTGAAATGTAACCAACCTTCCGAGCTCCTTTTCTGCATCTCAACGTGCACTCTAATTAGACTGCACTTTTTAATTTTCATTTCATTATACACTTACTTGCATATATCACTTGCTATGCCTTTTTGTCTATTGCCCTATAACTCTACAGAATTCTATGGCTTTCTACCAAAATGCATGTTCTAGAATTCAGTGCAAGACTACATTATAGACTATGCAGATTTACCATGAAAACCAGTCCTATCCTTACCCTCACGTATTAGTTTATTTAATAACCATTTGCCTGCTACCTTAAGTATGCAATACTTTGTTTCTGTTTTCTTCATTATTTTTTATCATTTTTTTTTTACTTTTGATCGTAAACACTTATGTCACAAAAACCCACTGCTGAGCTAATCTACCAAAACTTGCCACCAAATGACTAAACTAAAACAAATATATAGCTGCACCACACAATGAAAGAACCAAAAGTCGAATAAAAACAACCAGCTAGTATTCCAACACCAGTTATTTAATAAAACAAGCACTCGGACGTCTTGGCTCTTGCAAGCCTTCGAGGAGTATAACATTTACAAATCACAACTTGCCTAAATATATACACCAATCAAACAATTAAACAACTTAACAATTTGATCTAATGACATAACAAAATAATTAATTCACAAAACTAAATAAAACCTCTCCAGTTTACTTCATTGTTCATCCCATTAGGTGACAAAGTGTTACATTTTAAAATATAAATGGATTCTTTCACCAACAATTTATTCTTAAGATCATTTTCATCATTATACAACTTAATTTGCTCTAAAATAGTACCTTTAAGACCCTCACTATTACCTTCATGTTTTTTGCTAAAATGGCTAGCTATGGCACTTTCCCTTTTATTTCTGGCTATGTCTCTAACATGTTCTAATAATCTTGTTTTAAACAATCCTTTAGTTTCACCTATATAATATTTTTTACATGGACATCTGAGGGCATAAACAATGCCCTCAGTATAGCAGCAAAAGCTGTCCTTCACTTCAAAAATGTGACCATTAATTTGTCTAAAACTCTTGAGTAATAAAACTGCTTTACATTTACCACAAGCACTAGTGCCAAATCTATTTAAGCCTCTCTGTATGCTCTGTACAGGAATTGTTATTTTTGACTTGACTAGTATGTCTTTTAAATTTCTCCCTCTTCTATAAGACATAAAAATAATTTTTCCACAAACATGTCACCTAAACTTTCAATATATCTCCAATGACTAACCAGCACTTTTTTAAGTATAGTGCTAAAAAGTACAATTGTGTACACTTACCATAAATGTAGATGTTCAAGTGTATTCACTGTTGCAGTCATTACATTTGGGTAATCTGCTGGCAGGTTGCCCTCAGTCGGCCTGATTAAGAAAGTCTTGGGTCCTGCTTCGGTTGCTATCCCTTCTTCCATGACGTCAGGTCATCAGGGGTATAAAACATGCAGCCGACGCCATTACATCAGTTTTTCTTGCCCCAGATGTCAGGTGCCCCCCAAATGGTGAGCAAAAAAAAAAAAAAAATATATATATATATATATATATATATATATATATATATATATATATGTATATAATTTAAAACACAAAAAATATATCTCCAAACAAAAGCAAATACACCAAAAAGGTGTTTAAGCATAGTAAAAGAAAGGAGAGGTATATTAACAGAAAAAACAGGGGGCTGGAGGGTGGGTAGCCAGGACTGCAACAGTGAATACACTCGAACATCTACATTTATGGTAAGTGTACACAATTGTACTATGTTCTTCGTGTTTCACTGTTGCAATCATTACATTTGGGTAGAATCCCAGAGCTATGGGTGGGAGGATGGATTTATACAGCATTAGGAGCAGCTATAAGGCCCTGCAGGACAGCAGTGGCAAAGCCTGCTCTGGATTTAGAGAAGAGAGGTAAATGGTAATGTTTGATGAATGCATGAACTGAGCTCCAGGTAGCAGCTTCTAGAATGTCTCTGGTAGGAACCCCTCTAAGAAAGCCTGCAGAAGTAGATGCAGCCCTGGTGGAATGAGATCTGATCCTCTTGGGGATAGGTTTACCGTGGTGCATATAACAAAAATGAATACAATGGCTTATCCATTTGGAAATCGTCAGCTTTGAAATAGCCTTTCCCTCTGTCCCTGCAGCAAATGCCACCAATAGTTGTTCAGATTTTCTTAGAGATTTTAGCCTGTTTAAGTAGAATCTAAGTTGTTTGTGTACATCCAATGAATGCAGAATCAGCTCACCCTTGTTTTGTGGATTGGGAAAGAAAGTTGGCAGATGAATGGTCTGATTAAGAGCCACACTGGATACCACCTTAGGCATGAAAGATGGATTGGTCCTGAGAGCCACCCTGTCTGGATGAAAAATAATGAAAGGCTCCACTGCCATAAGAGCCTGTAATTCCGAAATCCTTCTAACTGAAGTGGCTGCTAAAAGGAAATCTGTTTTCCAGGAGATAAATTTTAGGTCCACAGTAGCAGCTGGCTGAAAAGGAGGGAGAGTGAGTTTTTCCAAAACAAAATTGAGGTCCCATGCAGGAGTTGGTGCTCTCCTGGGAGGTCTTAAATTTTTGGCCGCTTTAGCAGAGGGTGAGAGAAGAGTGGAGGTTCTGTGTTGTAATGAGCTGAAATGGCAGAGGCATGGATTTTTATGGAAGAAAAAGATAGGCCCTTGTGAAGCATCTCAGTTAAATATTGCATAATCTGAGGAATATTGGGCATTGCTGTGCTTATTCCTTGTGATTGGTTCCAGGCACAGAATCTTTTCCATTTGTCAGCATAAGATTTTCTAGTACTGGGCCTTCTTGCCTCCAAAATGACATCCATCACAGGTTTGCTGAGGGATGCCAAGGGTGAAATTAGATGATTAGCCACACTCCAAGATTCAAAGTTTGGAGCTGAGTGTGCAGAATTTGGTAGTTCCGCTGAGACAGTAGGTAAGGTGTCTGAGGCAGGTGCCACGGAGGAAGGTGTGACACATTGCGCAGGAGTGTGTACCAGTGCTGGCGAGGCCACTCTGGAGCAATGAGAATCATTTTTGGTTTGTCCTGTCTGACTTTTAGTAGAACTTTGGAGAGCAGAGGCAGAGGGGGAAAAGCATACACTGATAGGTTTTTCCAGCTGAATGCTAGAGCATCCACTTTCTAAGCTTTTTTGTGATGAATTCTTGTGCAGAATTTGTGCAACTGATAGTTCTGGGGTGAGGCAAAAAGATCTATGTCTGGACTCCCCCATTTGCATGCCAACATGTTGAAAACTTGTGGTTTCAGTTTCCATTTGTGTGGGTCCATAAGATTTCTGCTTAGTTCGTCTGCCAGAGTATTTTGCTTTCCTGGCAGGAATTGTGCTTGTAGTTGTATTTGGCAGGTCAAGGCCGTGTTCCACAATGCCATGGCTAGTCTGCAAAGGGGGTAGGAATGTGTACCCCCCTGCTTGTTTATGTACCACATAACTGTGGTGTTGTCTATCTTTATCATTAGTTGTCCTGGATGAAGGTAGTCCTTGAAGGCTGTCAGTGCATTCTGTACAGCTAGCATCTCTTTCTGATTGACATGTAGGTGCATTTGATTTGGGCTCCATTTGCCCTGAATGTACTTCCCTGCCAGATGAGCCCCCCAGGCATAGCCTGATGTGTCTGTAGTTAGGGTTCAGGAGGCAGGGGGTGGAGTGAATGGCAGTCCCTTGTTTTGGTGGTAAGCCTCTGCCCACCACAGGAACTCTAGCTGCAGGCAAGGTATAAAAGGAATCATTGTTTCCAGGCTGTGACAATGTTGGCTCCATAAACTTTTAAGTACCACTGAAGTTTCCTCATATGCAGTCTTGCATATGGTATTAGAAGAATGCAGGAGGCCATGAACCCCAAGGCTTGCAAAATTTGTCTTGCAGATAGCAGGGTTTTGTGACCACCTGTTTGAAGTAAGTCACCAATTGATTTTGCTTTTCTGGCGTAAGGTAAGTCATCTTGGCAGTTGCATTCAAGCTTGCACCCAGGAAAGTAATTTTTTGATAGGGTACCAGTTGTGATTTCTTTTTGTTTATGGAGTACCCTAGACAAGTTAGAACCCTTTTTACAAACGCCAGATTCTTTAGAAGAATGTCCTTGTTTCTGCCTCAATTAAACAATCGTCCAGGTATGGATATATTTAAATATTTCTTTGCCTGCAAAATGTAATTACTGGAGCCAGGCACTTTGTGAAGACCCTGGGCGCAGAAGATAAGCCAAAGGGCAGTGCAGAGAACTGGTAATGCAAGTAGCCTTGAACAAAACAATGGGGTGCCTCCACCTCCAAATCTGGAAACAACAAGGCACCTCCCTATGGTAAACAGTCTCAATGACTTCCCTCTGCAATCACCAAGCACTTACCTTTTAGCCGCCCCTTTGGGGGGAAAACTGACACTTCATGCATGAAACTGGCAACTTATTACCCAGGACAAATGGGTTTTAAATATAGCATCCCAGGGATACAGATTTTTAGACACTGAAGCGGAGGTATCTTCTGCAAGATTCCCTGATTGGAATATGCAGGTAAGCCTCTTTTAAGTCTAGAGTTACCAACCAGGCATCTTTGCCTAGCTTAGGTAGTAGCTGTTGAAGAGTCAGCATCTTGAATTTTGGAATGTCCAGAAATGTGTTTAGAGTGGACAAGTCCAGAATTGGACGCCATGATTTGTCTTTTCTGGGTACCGGGAAAAGTCCTGAATAGAAACCTTGTCCCTTTTCCTCTTCTGGTACTGGTTTGATAGCCCCCGTGTTCATGAGGGACAGAACTTGTTTCTGGGCCTCTGCCCTTTGATTTGGGGGCAGATTTGGCCATCCGTTTGGGATTGGCAACACGTGGAAATGAAATCTGTATCCCTGGGATGCTATATTTAAAACCCATTTGTCCTGGGTAATAAGTTGCCAGTTTCATGCATGAAGTGTCAGTTTTCCCCCCAAAGGGGTGGCTAAAAGGTAAGTGCTTGGTGATTGCAGAGGGAAGTCATTGAGACTGTTTACCATAGGGAGGTCCTTGTTGTTTCCAGATTTGGAGGTGGAGGCACCCCATTGTTTTGTTCTAAAAGTTCCTTGTGATTAAAACCTGGAGCCTTTGGAATGTCTGAATTTGACTTGAGCAGCTCTCGAAGGGACTGGAAAGGACCAGTTCTTAGAAGGCCAGTGCCTACTAAATCTTGGAGGTTGCACTTGTAAGAAATCTTTCACAGTGTGCATAGATTTACCTTTATCTTCCATCTTTTTTAACACTACTTCAGCCTTATTACCAAAGAGATGGTCCTGTTGTAAAGGAACATCCAACAATTTTACTTTAACATGGTCAGGCAGAGTTTGCTCTTTGAGCCAAGCATGCCTTCTTAGCACAGATCCAGTTGCAGCAGCCCTGCAAGAGGCCTCCAAGGAATCAAAACCACATTGCAAAGTATGTTTTTCAACTTGTTCAGCTGAATGCAATAAATCCTGCAAATCTTTATTTTCCACACAGTCGGAGATTAACATCATTTTCTGTTTAAGTAGTCTCATGATATGCTGTTGATATTTAAGCATATGAAATTGACAGTTTAAAGCCCTGATTGCCAAGGTTGCAGAAGTGTAAACCTTCTTACACCATCTATCCAGTGCCCTGGAATCTCTATCAGAAGGGGTAGGATTTTTAGCAGTAGAGGCCTTAATGCCCTGAGAATGGTTTTAGGATCAGCAATAGGATTTTTGAAAAGAAATTTGTGGGAGTCAGGAACCCTGTAATATCTGTCTGGCTTACAAGGAGCCGGAGGCAGAGAATCAGGAGTCGTACTAGATTCTGAAAAAACATCATCAACAATGTCTAGAACAGGAGGTATAGCCAAAGGCCTATGCTGAGGAAAAAGAAGAAAATCCCCAAATCTCTTTTTAGATTCAGAGAAATCCGGACTTTCCCAGTGGAAATGTTCCCTTAAGGTATGTAAAGTTTCCCCAAAAGAAAAATCCTCAGGGGGGAGAAGCAGAAGGAGTGGAATCTTCTGCATCAGAGTCCTCACAAGTAGGAATAGACAAATCATGTTCATTAGAAGAGTTAGAAGAAATAGAATCCTGTTCAGAAGATTCATAATCAATGTCTTGCCTAGGCCTCTTAGAAGGAGGGGGTTGGCTACCCCTGATCAGAGTAATTAAATCTTCAGCCATTTTGATCAATTGTTTTTTAAGCATAGGGGCCTGCACATGTGGCCCAGGCATCGTTTTTTTTAGACATAGATTTAGATTTTGGCCTTAGTTTTGAAGATGGTGTCAATCTAATATACAAATCTGTAGGCCTGAAAACACCCTCAGAAGCCAGTGCCTGCACAGCAGCTCTTTACCCATCTAAGGTAGAAACATCCGCGGGTTCAATAATTGAAGCATCTCGCGGCATACCGGACTCCAAATGGGTCTCACTAGAGGCCTGCGAATCAGAAGTAGCGGGTATCAGGGGCTGCGAAAGCACCTCACTGAGTACCAGTGGACTGGTGACTGGCTTAGGAGAAGAACAGTCGTCAGTTTTAAACCTTGACGGTCTGTCTCTGTCTTTTTCTTTGCGTTTTTTAGGTATTCCGGTAGTCGGCTTGCTAACCGATGACATTTCTGGATAATTAAATCTTGAGCCAATATATTTAGAAGCAAAAATATACCAACGTTTAATAGTACGTTGATTAAATTTTGCACAAAACCGACAGCAAGGCACATTGTGGTCAGGACCTAGGCAAGGAATGCAGTACAAATGAAAATCCTTATGAGGTATTTGCTTCCCACAAGTAATGCAATTATTAACTTTTACTGACATCGGTAAGGAGCAAGAAAAAGTTTCCCCAACGGGGTACTTAGCTTTTAGTTGAAGACTTCAGTTCTGAAACTCGAAAACAAAAATTTCAGGAGTCAACCGACCGGCACTTGTGAACTGCTTCTGCTTCAGGCACCGCACGGCAAGAAAGACTGATGTAATGGCGTCAGCTGCATGTTTTATACCTCTGACGACCTGACGTCATGAAAGAAAGGATAGCAACTGACGCAGGATCCAAGACTTTGTTAATCAGGCCGACTGAGGGCAACCTGCCAGCAGATTACCCAAATGTAATGACTACAACAGTGAAACACGAAGAACATCTACTATACGTTGCAGTGAAATAAATATCATTTTTTGACCACTCATTTTCTTTAAACATAACTTTCCTACTAACTGTTTTGCTGTTGTGTTACAAATATATTCCTTTAGGAATTTTTTCCAACAACATTCTGATCAAAACTTCTACTTTTGAACATATTTATAGTATTCTTCATTTCCCTCATATAATCAACTTCATTATTACACAATCTGTATATACATACAAATTCTTCAAAAGGTATGGAGCTAATAGTCTAAGGGGAATGACAACTTTCAGCCCTTACAAACTGTACTCCATTTTCAAATTTCCTGTGTACTCTAGTATAGATTTTTTCTTTATTACTACCATTCAAAACTACATCTAAAAAAGGAACAGTCTTACCCACCTTTAATCCATCAAATTCCAAATTAAATCTGTTGTTACCCAACAACCTAATGAACCCTTCTATTTCATTTTCACCACCCTTACACAAGAAAATCAAGTCGTCTTTGAAATAATAACATAAAATGACATCTTTGTGAAAAAATTCACTTTTGTACACATATTCATTTTCAAACAAACCCATACTTAGGCTGGCATACGAGGGGGCAAAAGATGCCCCCATTGCTGTTCCTTTTTTATAAATAAATCTCCCCCAAAAACAAAAAAGTTGTTTTTAAGACAAAAGTCCAATAATTCTATGACAAATTCAGTCGCTGGACTTTCTCTCCCCAAAAATCTGACAGCTTCCAACCCAAACTGATGACTAATATTTGTATAAAGGTTTGTAACATCCAATGTTATCCAGTACATATCTTGTTCCCATTGTATTGTTTGAATCTTATTCAAAAAATCAAATACATCTTGTATATAAGCAGGCAAAAGCTGAACTTTAGGCAGTAAGAAAAAATGCAAAAACTGGCCTATTTTATACAAAAAATATTCCCTCCCTAACACAATGGGACGCCCAGGGGTTATTTAATGATTTGTGGATCTTGGGGAGACAATAAAAATGTGCCATTTTACATCCTGATACCCCAAACTTTTTCTTCACATCTTTATTAGAGAAATATCCCAGTCTCCCACCTTTTTCTATAAGATACAGATATCTTTCAACCGCTTCAGTATACATAACCATTTCTACTTTTTCATATGTGCTTTCATCCTTCAAATGCTTGTTACACATATTAGTATACTGTTCCACATTCATAATAACCAACTTATTGCCTTTATCGGCAGGTTTAAAAATAATACCCTACTTATTACTCAACAGTTTGAGCGTTTTCTACTATTCTTTAGTTAAATTAAACTCAGCATTTGTAAATTCCATAAACTCTTTTTCTAATGCAAATTGTACCATAGTATAAAAATGTTGACTTCCTTCATGCAAAAAGGGAGGAAGAAAATCACTTTTACATATTATCTTACTATTATCAAACGGTGTATGTGCATTCACTTCCGTATCTGAAAGGCATGAGTAAAAACTCATTTTGTGATTTATTAGAACTTATACTACAATTTAAAATTCGTTCAACAGTACGATCTGTATTTTCAAAAAAATGTTTAAGATGTAGTTTTCTAATAAATCTAAACAAATCAATCTTAATTTCATGCAGTCTAGGTATTACCATTGGTACAAATTTAAGGCCACAATTTAGTACAGCATATTCTACATTATTAAAATTATAGCCAGACAAATTCACCACATAACTTTCAAAGTCATTTGTAAACAGCACATCACCATTTACCTTTTTTGACATGCTTTTGTTGCTGTCCATCCCTAGTTCGGTCATAGTATACTTCTCTCGGATGTTTCCCTCCCTGGGGAATACATAGCCAGAAATAAAAGGGAAAGTGCCATAGCTAGCCATTTTAACAAAAAAAAAAAAACATGAAAGTAATAGTGAGGGTCTTAAAGGTACTGTTTTAGAGCAAATTAAGTTGTATAATGATGAAAATGATCTTAAGAATAAATTGTTGGTGAAAGAATCCATTTATATTTTAAAATGTAATACTTTGTCACCTAATGGGCTGAACAATGAAGTAAACTGGAGAGGTTTTATTTAGTTTTGTGAATTAATTATGTTGTGATGTCATTAGATCAAATTGTTAAATTGTTTAATTGTTTGATTGGTGTATGCATTTAGGCAGGTTGTGATTTGTAAATGTTATACTCATTGAAGGCTTGCATGAGCCGAGACATCAAAGTGCTTGTTTTATTAAATAACTGGTGTTGAAATACTAAAACAAATATATAATTTCTTTTTAAGAACAAACCATATTCTTTGAATCATCCTGATTTAAAGCAGGGAATGACAATGTATGACATAAGTCTGAGATCTACCTGGTCCCCTCTCTTTAAATTTGGAATGGACAACATATGTTAATTTTATGACACTGCAACTACCAATATGCCTCTGTTGCTGTATTATGTGAATACAATACTTTACTTGCTCGCTCACTGACTTACAAGTCACAGCCAATCCTAGAGCAAGCCTACGGATGGCCACCATTATCAGAGAATTTTTAAGGCAAACTGGGGGAAACGGTAGTAGGCTGCCGGTCTTTTTTCTATATCTCACACACACACGCAGACAAACTCACTCAGACCTACAGACAATTTAAAGTCTCAAATACACATAAAGCAAATCTTTATAATGAGGGAAGAAACCAGGACACTCTAGGAAAACCCACACCAACACAGGCTGGATAAGCAGATTCTTCACAGAAGGCAACCCAGCCAAGAATTGAACCACGGAACCTCTTGCTATGAAGTGGCAATGCTGCTCTATGTGTTCAGTTACTGGCAGCATTTCAAACATTTAATCTGCACATATAATTCTTTCTACTGTAATGTGCTGCTGTGTAGCAGCCCACCACCCTGGCTTCTGCTGAAAATGTGTTCTGCCCAGTTTGGGCTATGCAGACAAAACAAGCAAAGAAACAATTACACAAAAAATAAACAAATGAAGGCTACAGGTTACAAATGGTCATTGTATCAACTGCTGCTGAAGGAAAAAATTCTCCCAAGAGGCCAAAAAAGGTAATAGGAGGACGGAAAAGTGACCCACTGTAGGCACATCTTGCTTAAAGCTTTCTGAAACAGGTGCAAGGAGGAAAAGGAGGAAATGTATACAGAATCCTCAGTGTCCAACAATGGGCTATTTCTCACTAGATTACATGAAGCTGTCTACCTGCTAAACATAAACATGGCAGCACTGCATAAAGACGTGATACAAATATCCCCAATACTAGGCAACTCCATTAAATTCCTACCTACCTTCCCTAAACAGGCACAGCAGGTCCATCAGCCAGACTGCACACTAGATGTCGAAAGGATTCACAGGTTTATAGGTGTTTACTAGGCTAATGACCACAAGGGCCTTTTTTAAGCCTAGCTATGCATCCCGAATCTCTGACAAGTTCTGACACCCTTGATAAGTGTAAGCATGGGCCTGGGAGACAAACCATTTACAGGTTACCTGTTTGCATTAAAGACATAGGTGCCAAACTAGGGATGAATTTCCAGTTTCCCATTCAATTGTCCAAGTTGCACTCGAATTGGGTTAGGGAAGAACTCTGATTCGCATGGATGGGGAGCCTGTTCTATAGATGGGGTAGTCCCTGGGATACATACCTATCTCTCCAGCAGGTCCTATTTATATTACAGGCTATGTTTAAGTCTTTAGAACGGGTAATTCTGGTACTGTTTGTTTTGTGGATATGCAGGAAGTCCATCAGAGTTGGGTCTGACAATGCCCTGTATGCCAGGCATAGCTCTCCCCTCAAAAGCCTGTAGGAGACAGAATACAGGATAGGGCCTTAAGGCGGTCAGCATAAGACATATTACTTACGCCTTGTATTTTTTTAGTGAGGAGCCACTGTGGTCGTTCCATTTGTTGGATATGCCTGGTTAGGTACATACCAAAGGGGGCATTGTACTCAATGATAGGTCTGATGAATGCCGAATACATTGGAACAATGACTTCCTTGGACGTAGATGCCTTACCTTACTTTACAAGTTGCGCAACACAGAATGATTTCCTCACCACTGTAGACACGTGATGATTAAAGGCTAGATTACCATCTATGTGTGTCCCTATGTTCCTGACTACTGAGTCAACTCTAAGGAGTGTCTTGTCTATATGATAGACACCAGGGATGGATGACTTCCCAAAAGATACTATTATGCATTTCTTGGCATTCAGTTTTAGACCATGACTCTGAGATCAGTTGTCTGTGTCAGTTCCTCCTGGAGAATCTTTGTGTCAGTATGAGATTCAATGACAGCTCCTAATTTCCAATCATCTGCAAATTTAGTCAGCCAGAGACCACTGACATTGGCCTTGACTTCTGAGAAGTAAATGACAAAAAGGAGTGGTCCAAGGACTGATCCTTGAGGGACTCCACTTGTGACTGGTCTCTTTGTAAAGGTGAATGCCCCAGTTCTAACTTCCTGGGTCCTGTCTGTGAGGCAGTTGGCTATCCACCGGGTGACATACGGGTTTGTACCTATCCTCTTGAGTTTGTCAACAATGCCCGAATGGGGTATTGTGTCAAATGCCTTTCCAGGTCCAGGTAGGCAGTGTGAACGATTTTGCCCTCATCCATTGCTTTGGTGACCTTCTCAAAGTCGTCCATCAGGTTGAGTAGGCATGATCTGCCCTTGACGAAACCAAACTGGGTTGGGTCCAGTGTCTGGAGGTTTGCTATATCTCTACTGATCATCTCCATGACAATTCTTTTCATGGCTTTACATGTAAGACTAGTGAGACTTACTGGTCTGTAGTTTCCAGGGTCTGTAGATGGCCCACCGTTGTGCAGAAGGATGACTGTTGCCTTTCTTCATTCATGAGGCAAGAACATTGTTTGGAGGCTACAGTTAAATAGTAATTCCAGAGGCACTGACAGGTCATGTTTCATGCTATTTAGAAGGCATCCTGGGATATTGTCTGGGCCCACTGATGCAGTGTTCTTGGTCTTAGAGACAGCATTAAGGAACTGTTCCCTAGTGATAGTAGGGGGATGTTATATTTGATGATATTTACTGAGGGAAGGTTGAAGGGGAGAGAGGAGTAAAGTTGGAGCTGAATTTATCAGCCAGGAGGTTTACTATAACTTCTGGCTCAGTATAGGTGGCTCCATTTACAATGAGCTCTGCACACAATTGTGTATTGCCTTTGAGGTTGTGGACATAGCTAAAGAATTCACATGCTTCCCTCTACTTGCTGATGAACTAGACAACAAAAACATTGTCAGGATGTACTAACATGATGTCTAGGACAACGGACTTTGAAAAGGTTTGTGAAAGACACATAACCATACAAATCTCTAGAACACTGGCCTGGAAATAATGCTCTATAATCATATTAAAGAGTCCAAGTGATAGGGAACCCTAGTGCATACCATGCCAAGAAATCAAGAGATGACACCAAATTTCCCAAATGTGAGTCTTGGGAAAGCAAAACAAAAACAGATGAATCTGCAAACATGATCTACAGGTAACTCTACCCAAGGGAATAAACATATCTTGTGATGAACACAAAATGCCTCCTATACACAAACTGTTCCAAAAAGGAGGAAGACAGTACAGTTGTGTACACTTACCATAAATGTAGATATTCAGAGTGTATTCACTGTTGCAGTCATTACATTTGGTTAATCTGCTGGCAGGTTGTCCTCAGTCGGCCTGATTAACAAAGGCCGACTGAGGGCAACCTGCCAGCAGATTACCCAAATGTAATGACTGCAACAGTGAAATACGAAGAACATCTACATTGGAGAAATTTACCATGATACCAAATCATAAAATAGATCACTGATGTTCATTATTAAAGCTTACGTAACTTTCAATGCTGAAAGCAACTTGGGGTAGGGGTATCATTATTCCTTTTCATCAACGACTTCTCAAATGCTTCAGAGATGACATGGAGAGTTATTGTAAATTCAAAAGATAAGGCCAAGTTTGGAATGCATTCCCTATAGCAGGACTGTATAGATGTGGAAACAAGCTATGAAGTAATATAAAACACAGAAAGGTAAGTATGGAACACGCCCTTTATAGGACAGAAATTAAAGGGAGCAATTTTGAGTTCTCTCTTTTACATACACACACACACACACACACACACACACACACACACACACACACACACACACACACACACACACACACACACACACTCACAAACATTCAAACTCTCTGTACAAAAGGATCTTACTATATGAAGATGCAGAAAACTCATTTGTGATACTGTACTTACTAAATAATCTGCTAGCTTCATTCACTGATGATAGGCCATGAGACATTATTATGTGGTACTGTATGACACTATCAGTAGGACACAATAATCTATTTTGTGTTGCTCAAGTTAATACCAAAAGAATATATAGTTTACAAATTGCTTTGATATACATTTACATTACCCAAACACTGTACTGTTTTAAAATGGCTTTGTTGTTGCTTATGTAAGCTTACGTTCTACTTGTCTTGCCCAAGGGGCCTGGGTAATAAATGAAAATGGTCTCCAGACCACTACATCTACCCAGCCAATAAAAATAAAGTCAGAAGAAAAAATATTTGGTAGAGAACCTGAAAGCCAGTGCATGCATAACATATCAGTTTAAACTAATTCACAAGCACACAGACAAAACCTTTTCTTCAAACAAATGTGGCTTCATATAGCCCATTAAGCTACAGGCAGTTAGGCGTACCAGTGATTACCCTTCTGCATGTCAGCTTGGAAAGTAAGGGGAAACAGGAGCACCTGGTTAAACCCCACACAGACTCAGGGAAGAGATACAGTCTCCTCAAGTGAAACACAGCAGTCTCCAAAAAAAAAAAGGAATAAAAACAATGAATAAAGGCTGGCTGAGTGAGCTGGTATAAGCACACAGTCTGCCTGATATGCTCTTCCTTATGTTTTCATGTTTTATAACAAACTATCACAGAATGTAAAAGGGGCAAGCCCCATGCATGTCTCTGGTGCTCTTATTATAAAAGTACTATAAGTGTTTGAGCACAGAATTTCAATTATTGCTAATACAATGCTTGAGGTACTTTCTTAATGTATAAAAAGCCCAGCAGAATGATGCAGGGTGTGTACCCATGTGCCATCTAGTAAAATGTTCTGCAGTGTGTGTGTGTGTGTGTGTGTGTGTGTGTGTGTGTGTGTGTGTGTGTGTGTGTGTGTGTGTGTGTGTAGGAGACATATTCTGAAGTCACTAACCAGCAGCTAGTCTGCCACTGATATAGTCCCTTCATTTTCAACATCAGTATTAAAACATGCTACTTTGTTAACAGCAATACAGAATCACCAGACAACCTGCGCAGAAGATTATAAAGGAATGGCAGACATACTAATTGGTTCTCTAGGAGAGGAGATGATGCATGGAATAGGCTACCAAATTATATTAAAACAAGCACTAGCTTCGATATTTTAAAAACAACTTGGACACTTCTTAAGTGAATGACTTGATACATTGGTAGGCTAGAATTGAATTATTGCCTGTGCCTGAAATATTTTCACATATGTATGTATGGATTCACTTTAGAAGCTCAAAATACTGATATATCGAAATTCAGTATTTCAAGCCCATAAAGTGGAATCCTGAAAAGAACAAAAACTCAGAAGCACGAAATTCAAAATCTTGCATACCGGAGATTTTGAATTAGCGCTTCTGTTGTACACAAACACACACCTTCCTCCCCAAGCACAAACAGAAGCTCTGTCTTACATAAAAGCAGGGGGCAAGCACCCCTACACCCCCCTACTTAAATATTCTAACTCCGAGGTCGCACTACATACAAAAACACACAAAACACCACCACACAAGCTACATTCTCCTCGCACACACACATCACAGCAACAAAACACACTAACACACACCACAGCCCCTACCCAAAACCCTTAACATATAAACACCAGAAGCCTAATTCAAAATCTCCGGTATGCGAGATTTTGAATTTTGCACTTCTGAGTTTTTGTTCTTTTCAGGATTCCACTTTTTGGGCGCGAAATACTGAGTTTTGATATTTCAGAATTTTGAGCTTCTAAAGTGAATCCGTATGTACATATGCATGTATGCAGCTTATGTGTCCCCAGTGCAGCACGCTATGATGCTGATCACAGATTATGCCACTATTCTAAACTGTACTGCAGCTGCACTCATTCATTTAGGAAACACAGCACAAATGCTGTGGCACGTCTTACATCAAAGTATCCTTTACTTTTACAAAAGATGTGTATGCACAGCATGCAGAGAAAATAACAAAGGTACAAAGTAATGAGAATTCTACCAGATACCCATAGTGTTTCATCCATTAGGGCTTTCTTAAGCAGCAGGCTCTGGACACTAAAGTGACAGCTTAAAAAACCCCAGAGTAAAATCAGTCATGAAATCACACACTTCATTCAAGCTCAGAAAAATAAGTCATAAGCAGTTTGAAGCTAAAGATACCTGCATTAAGAGAGTTGTCACTTCTGCAAAACAAAGCTGAACAAAAAATTAGAAGAAACTGAATTTCAGTTATCATTTTTATTTTAAATGTAGTTCAGGTGAAGGATTGCATGTCACAGTAATATAAAACACACAAAACTAAATATGGAACAATCCTTTTACAGGACAGAATTTAAAGGAAACAATTTCAGATTCTCTCAAACACAATGTCAGAAGGATCACTTCTGTGGAAAATTTCAGTTCTTTATTATTTTACCCTTATCCTTTCCAAGACACAGCAACATTTTAGCAGCTGAAACAGGGACAAAGCCAAGAATAATAGAGGACAAAAGCTCCAAATCAGGGTCACTTTTAAAATGTTGGTACCACAGTCTTAAAATGTTAATAGAATACAAGAATGTGGACTATTATGCATTTTCTGAAGTTGAAAAAAATTTTACTGAAATGAATGTCATTATTTACTGAGTATAACTGATCTAAGTTTTCTCACCGTCACCAATTTTAGTAGGGGAAAAGCAGAATTTTGAGTTTGTGAAAACCAGTGACATACCTAAAAATCAGGGACAATTGAGAGGTATGTTACCAAAATAAAACATGGCCCTGAGTCCAATGCATACGACTAAAGACCAGTTTAGTACCAGTACAATTAATGGAGGTAATATTCAGCTAAAAAGTTCCCTATTTTACTGGAAAGTGATGTAAAATAAGTGGCAAAACCAAACATCTTTATTTTATTTGTATCCTGTATCACAACACTAAATTTCCCTGATTTTAGGAACATAACATATTTTCTCTCAAATGTTTGCAATGTCTCTACTAATATCTTTTAAAAATGGTTATTTTGGTTGAAAAGGTGGTGGATTACACTTAATAAATAATGACAATAATTTGAGGTATACAGACTTCATTTCCTTCAGGAAATGCATTCATATTCACAATCTTCCATCAGAGTCTCAGGTTATTATAACTAACATTTAAGAAAAAAATGTCGCTGATTGTCCCTCAATGATTCTGGATTTGTCCCTGATCCCGGAGGTAAGAAGATAAAACTATGTCCTGTATTCTTGTTCCTACTAATATACAGCAGTGACTATTTTATCAGTTTTATCAGAAAATGAATTAAAGTAGGTAAAGAAAGTAACTGCAAATTATCTGCATCCTTATTACTGTAAGTAAATGAAAGTTTCTGGGTCCACACTATGCTCCATTTTGCATTATATGTCCTTAAAAACACTTGTTTAAGTCCATAGCCATTAACAGAAAATCATCTTTTCTAGCAGATCAAAGAAAAAACTCATATATCTTTAATTTGCAGTGTGTTAAGGATGTAACTCTTTGGGCAGAGCAAAATGTTACAAAAATGCTTTTATTTATGCTGTCATTATCTGTAAGCAGTGGTGTATTAAGATTACATAGCTTCTCATTCATAGTAACACCTGTATATCAAAAGTTACATGTTTTCTTGCTCAGGAGCTTAATGAATTTTAAAAAAAGATCTTCCTCCGTATCCTATCAATTCCAAAACATATCATCCATTACACTATTATACTTATTTATTTTGTAATTTATCTGTTTATTTGGGTAAGCCACTGGACAACGTGTCCCTTTTTGGGGGGGGGGGAACCTGAGAGGACTGTCTGGTTAAGTGACTTGCTCAGAGACAACAGAGTAGGCAGACCAATAATATTTAACAAAATTATTGATTAAAACATCTGGACCTGACCATAAAATAAAGATATCATCAAGATGTAACTTACAATTCTTAAAGAAACAAGAGTTAAAGACATATGTTGATTTTGTTAAATATCTGAATGGTACCACAACCTTTCTAAAATGTACATGGCAATACAAGGAACTGGATATAAATTACTTGGATACATATATTAGTTTGAAAAATAATGGGTTTATATTTAGGATTTAGTAACCAAAAGCCACAATCAGGATTCTTCTATAAAATAAAATATATTATTCATTTATGACCAAACCAATTAAGCACTTTCATTCTTAACACAAACAGGACTTCATCAGAAACAAACCATATCACCAAACTGGCCTTTTTATAGAAAACAAATAAATTAACATTTCCCATGTATTTAAATATCATAGAAGCTCAACCTCTATTTTATTTAAAAATGCTATTAATTTTAAACAGTACATAGAATACAATAATATACAACATTCAGCTTTTGGGACAAGTAAGGGGACAACTAAATGTGGTACTTGCAAACAATGTACAGCTGATGAGCAAATCACATTAGACAATGGACTTAAGAGTACTATTAGACTAAGCAAGGGTTACTGTAGAACAAAAGTGTGGTTTATATTTCTGTTTGCACCTGTTGACCAAGTTTTTATATAAGGAAAACTGAACATGCACTTTATAAAAGGATTTATAAACACTTACATAATATTAAAATTCTAACAACACACTTTATAAACATTCTCTTACATATGGTAGTACTTGTCAGTTTAAATCTACTATATTAGAAAAACTGTACACCAGCCTTAGGGGGGATTGGTCATTAAAACTGGAACTTAAAGAACTTATTTGGCAGCTTAGGTTAAATGCCATCCACCCCCTAGGTCTGAATGAGATGGTTTCTATCTCCTCAGTTTTTAGAATGCGGTCACTATACTTGTAATACACTCAAATATATTATTATTTTATAAAATACAGTTATTTTGCATGGGTTATAACTGTAAGTATATTTACATATATTTTAGCATGCAAATGATCAAGAATTAATTGTACAGGATTGATTAATTATTGTTTTAAATAAATTGTGTAAATTATGGTGTACACAAACCTTATTTTCATTTTAAAAGACAGGCTTTTTGTAAATTATCAGAAAGTTTTTTTGTTTTCATTTTAAATACTTTGAACATACTGAATTTTATGAAAGCTATAAATTGTGCTTAATTTGTAGCTGTGTCTTTAAAGGAGAGGTTTCTAATGAACTACAAAGTTATTTCTTTAGATTTTGATGAAGTTCCGGTTCACAGAATGAAAGCATTCAGTTTGTTTTGCTGAAGTGGAATACTGTGCCTTTGGAAGGGTATTTTGGCCAGTATTAGAGTGGCTTACTGTGACTTCCAGTTCTCTACTGTACAGTGCTGGTTTTGGTTTCTAGTGTTGGAGCACTGTTTGTACACCAGTTTTTTTTTTTTTTGTTTTTTTTTACTTATAGAACCTACATATTCTCAAAGGTCATCCAAAGTTGCAAAGTATCAGCTGTAAAGGGACTGCATAATGTATCAGCTCAGAAGATGACAATGTCACTGTAGGATGCAAGTCAAACTGTCTGACAAAAAAATGAATGATAGCCATACTGCAGAAGCAGAGGTTATTATCTCCCACTATGAGAAAGCAGTTACATTTGACATGTGTCTGATGACACAATGAGACAACTCCGAGTGTATTGTGGCTAGAGGGCACCCACTGTGCCGACCACCCTAGCTACAAATTTACTTCTGACAAACAATGTCATATTTACATTACAAGAAACATGCCCCTGAAATACTGAGCAAGATACTCTGTAAAGTCTGTATTACTGACTAGCTACTTCAGGTCAGTAAAATGTTGCACAGTAGACTATGTCCTAAGGACAACCATACCGTTTCTGGGTACAAAACTGAATATAAAATCCAGATGCAATTCAGATCTGGCAGCACATACAGTGCAATAGTGACACTGTTTACAAACAGAAAAACAAACTTCCTTATATACTATGCCTGTTCTAACTGAAAAATAAAAGATTCAATATTACACAGTGCAAGATTTGCATTATACATAATCAAATAATTTTATTTTCCAGAGCAGTTAACTACCTTATGTAACTAAATTTAACAATAAACTTACCAGATTGCAAAGACACCAAATAAACCAACCCCAAATGCCAGTTACGCTCAACTAGAAAACTGACCAATATTAATAAAAGTCTAAAACTGTACCCTGTGTTAAAGATGAAACAAAACACAGGCTCCGATCTAACTTGAATCACTCACTGCAGTTTATCGCAAAGCGCTTTTGGTCAACACTAATGGAAAACTTCTTCAGACAACAAGGTAAAACAAAGCACTCCTTTTAAAACTAAAAGAGCAGCAACATTAATGAGCAACTGTACCCTAATTACTCAAAGAATCAATCAATTAGAAAACATAAAAATCCTGTTACAGACTTGACACTCAACAAAAATTCTGAATAGAAAATGTTAAACCAAAATTATACTTTTTTTACTAAAGCAGCAATCTTATTAAAAATGCTCATATATATATATATATATATATATATATATATATATATATATATATATATATATATATACTACTGTATATAACAATAATGAATAAATAAATAAGTAAATAAGTAAACACTTTAAAATGGACATTGTGTTCCTGTGCAAAACAAGGCAAAAATTACCGAACAACTGTAACTGCCTAAAAGACCTAAGTGTGTCAAAGAAAAAGTGAAGAGAAAGTGTCGACCTAAAACATCTTGACGAAAAAAATGTATATGTGTGTGTGTGTGTGTGTGTATGTGTATGTTAAATGTACAAGAAACTGTTAGTAAGTATAATACATTACACATTTCCACTAACATAGATGACTAATAAGATAAACAGTATTGTTAAGAACAATAAAACAGTGCTGTTAAAAACGATTTTCTTATAAAAAACAAGTCACCTAAGTAAAGTCGCCCATTACTTATGCATGTTCTAAATATGTAGACCACTTGTTAAAAAAGTATGTAGCCAGAGAAGAACAAATTTGCAAAGACTCCTGGGCCTTTTTGAAAAGTTTAGAGAATTCTGTTTATCATAAGAACATTTTTTTTAACAATAGATGTTGTTGATCTTTACTTTTCTATCCCTCATGAGGTAGGAATTGAATACATTACCAAGAAATTGTTATTTTATGAGGCTGAGAGTAATGAGATAAGGTTAATCCAGGAGTTACTAGATATTATCGTAAACAACAACTTGGTTAGTTTTAATGACAACATATACAAACAAGTGGCAGGTGTAGCTATGGGTTCGTCATGTGGGGTGAGCTACGCCAACCTGTTCCTAGCTCAATGGGAAAGTGAGTTTATTTTCAAGAAGAACATTTACGAGAAGGTAAAACTTTACAACAGGTTTCTGGATGATATTTTTATCATGTTTGAGGGGAGTGCAGATGACGCACGACTATTTGTGGAAACTTTGAACAATAGTACACTTTTTTTTTGAAATTCACCTTCACCTATGGAGTGAACATCATTAACTATTTAGACGTAGAATTAAAGAGGGATCCTGTAGGTGAAGGGTACTTGGCTAAAATATACAGAAAGCCTACGTACGCGAACACATTGTTGCACTATTCCAGTTGTCACCCGTTCCATCAGAAAAAGGTCTGTCCTCAAAGGACAGCTGGTAAGAGCTGCCAGGATGACAACTGAGGATACTTCCTTTGAAGATTAATGTACCTTGTTGAAACATATGTTCATGAGTCGAGGTTACCCAGGGAAGATGATTGATGAGCTAGTAAGGGAAGTCCGCTTCAAAAGGTTGGCAGGTTGTTTCAGTCCAATTCTCACTAAGCGGGAACGTATTACTGAGGTAACAGATTTGAAGGTGGGAGAAAGGTCAGATGGTTTGGCCCTAACTAAGACTAGCATTACTCCATCAGAGAAATGTTCCACGGTTAAGGAAATTGTGAGTTTTAAGAGGAGTTTCATTACACCCTTTTGTTTGGAGGCAAACTTAATTAAGTACATTTTCAAAAGGAATTGTTTTTTATTGACCTTTGAGAGGGACACAAAAGACAAATTAGGTGACTACCCGGTCATTTTTTTTATTTATTTTATTTATTTATTTAACATTTGTTGACCGGGCTAGTCTAACTGGATATATGTCCATTTTCAGTAGAGGCCCGAGGAGAAAAGCTCCGAGTCATTACAAAGAAAGAAAAAAAAAAAAATATATATATATATATATATATATATATATATATATATATATACAAAATAGTCCACCAGAACAGTTGAAATTTATAAAAAAAATTACATAGTCCATCATATACAGAAAAAATAATAATGACAGTATGCAACTGATTGGCAGCAATAATTATAAATAAATCCTCTACTACTATTTAGGAAAGTATATAATATATATATATATATATATATATATATATATATATATATATATATGTATGTATATAGATACACACATACATACATATATATATATATATATATATATATATATATATATATATATATATATATATATATATATATATATATACATATACATATAAATACAAACATACACTTAAATATGTGAGTATATAGAGGAAAGAAAGAAAAAGAGGAAAGAAAAAAAAACACAAAATGGGACATAAAAAATTCACAAAGCACAGTGGGAGTTAGAAGAGAAAAAAATGTTTACTCATGTCATATATAGAAGGTAGAGAAATCTCAGCAAAAAGAAGTAGATTAGGGAGTAAAAAAAGAAGATGCAAGTATCAGTCTGGCTTGGAGCAAGGGCAAAGCCATTTGGTTTTAATCAAGTTTTTCGTTTTTTTCTTAAAAAGGTTGGTGGAGGTAAGAGATGTTATTTCATTTGGAAGTTTGTTCCAAGTATTGCCAACTGCATTTGAGAATAGGCAGTCCCCAGATTTGTTAATGGCTTTAGTGGTGGCAACTTGTAGCTTTTTAGCAGATCTTAGGGTAGGAACGTTTTTATAAGAATTAACTAGGCTACATAGTATGGGAGTATTTGTAGGATGATGTAAAACCTTGTGAATAAAAATGAGTTGCTGGTAAACTAGTTGGTTTTGTACTTCCAGCCATCCTAGAAGTTTAAGATTAAGGCAATGGTGAGTACGAAAAGGGGCGCCGGTGGCAAATTTGGCTATGTTGTTGTAGGCGGTTGCTAGTTTATTTAGGTTGCTTTTGGATAGATTCGTATAGATAGAGGAGGCGTAGAGTAGGGTGGAAATGAGGTGGGTTTGGGCAATAGAGATCTTTGCTGACTCTGTAAGAAATTGTCTAATTCTATAGAGGAATCCAAGTTTTCTATTTACTGATTTAATAGTTGAGTTAATGTGTGTGTCAAAGTTGAGATGGTTGTCTATTGTTACACCGAGTAGTTTAGTGGTGGTTTCAGGGGCTATTTCTGTGCCATCATTAGATTTCAATATGAAATTGATTGAGGGGGACTTCTGTGTGGGAGTAAATAGTAGTAATTTAGTTTTGTTTGGGTTGAGAAGGAGACATCTTCAATGGAACCAATTTTCAACTACAGTAAAGACTGTTTGCGTGTTAGTATGTAATTTTGCAGGGGAGGATGCGGCACATATCAAAGTTGAATCATCTGCATATTGTATGCATGTAGTTTGGGGAAGGGAGGTTTTTAGATCATTAATGAAAATTGTGTAAAGGAGAGGTCCAAGAATGGATCCTTGAGGGACACCAAGGGTGATAGGAAGCTAGAAAGATAGATTGTTTTCCCACAGGACAGCTTGTTTTCTGTTTTCTAGGTAGGATTGGAACCATTTTATTAGTTGATGATCAAGGGAGAGTGATTCAAGTATACTTATCAATAGTTGGTGATTAACCATGTCAAAGGCCTTTGAGAGGTCTAAGAAGAGTGCAGAAGATAGAAGGTTTGAATTCCTGTTTTTATTAATGCAGTCTGTAAAGGATAGAAGAGCTGTAGTAGTACTATGGTGTGGCCTGAAACCGTGTTGGCAGTCAACTAGTAGGTTGTTTTGTAGAGGTACTGAAGTAATTGCCGGTGAATACATCTCTCCATAATTTTTGCAAGGGGAGAGAGATGGGCTATTGGGCGGAAGTTTGATAATTCATTTGAGGTACCTCCCTTATGCAGAGAGATGATATAGGAGATTTGACAGATAAGATTCAGAGATAGTTCTGTTTATTAGGATAGAAATAGGGTAGGCAAGTACACCAGCTGCAATTTGCAGGAATTCAGGTGGGAGAAGGTCTGCTGATGGAGTACATGGTATAAGTTTAAGAAGCAAGGAGTGTATTAAAGATGTTTGAATAGGCTGAAGGTTAAAAGACTGGGGTAAGTTGGTTGGTGTGGGAAATTTAGTGGTGTTAATAGTAGGTAAGGTAGTTGCTAGAGACTGAACTGTTTCAGAGAAAAATTTATTAAAGGTGTCGGCAATTTGGTTGGGAGGGGTTTGGCTTAGGTTAGAGGGGATAGGTGTTTTGGATTGTCCTGGGTGGAGCAATTTGTTGATACCGGACCAGAACTTTTGAGGATTGTTTTGTTGGTTTTGCTGAATTTTGAGGTAGTAGTTTTTTTCTGTCCAGGATTATGGATTTTTTAGTGGTGTTACGGATTTGTTTAAACTTTAGGTGATTAGTTGGGTCTTTAGTTTTTCTCCATTTGGTCTTTAGTTTTTCTCCAGCATTATTTTTAAGAAGGGTAGAAACCTGAAAAACATTCTAGAAAACATTAGCCCGAAGCCTCTTAGGGCCGAAGGAACTTATAAATGTGAAGCGTGTAACTATTGTAGGTACATTGCTACAGGGTTTAGTTTCACAGTAAACAAGCAGGAATACAAAGCCAGAGGTAGGCACAATTGTAATTCCAAATCTGTGGTGTACTTAGCTTCCTGTCAGATGTGTTCAGCATTTTACATAGGAAAAACGGACAGGAAGCTAAAGGATAGGATTTACGAACATGTTTACCACATTAAGAAAAGAAGCACCACTAACGCTCTGGCTAGATACTGTAGTGAGTACCCCTCTCATTCATTTTTGTTCAAAGTTATAGACCAGGTAGCTTTAGATGGAAAGGGTTGCCTTTACCAATTGATATTGGAGAAACATGAATTGGTTTGGCAACTTAGGTTAAATTCATATACTTTACCTGGCTTAAATGAAGTCACCTCTTTAGCATGCATCCTTAAGTTAAGAAATTTACTTAGGTGACTTGTTTTTATAAGAAAATCGTTTTTAACAACACTGTTTTATTGTTCTTAACAATACTGTTTATCTTATTAGTCATCTGCGTTAGTTGAAATGTGTATCGTAATGTATTATACTTACTAACAGTTTCTTGTACATTTAACATACACATACACACGCATATACATTTTTTTCATCAAGATGTTTTAGGTCGACACTTTCTCTTCACCTTTTCTTCGACACGCTTAGTCTTTTAGGCAGTTACAGTTCGGTAATTTTTGCCTTGTTTTGCACAGGAACACAATGTCCATTTTAAAGTGTTTACTTATTTATTTATTCATTATTGTTATATACAGTAGTATATATGAGTATTTTTAATAAGATTGCTGCTTTAGTAAAAAAAGTATAATTTTGGTTTAACATTTTCTATTCAGAATTTTTGTTGAGTGTCAAGTCTGTAACAGGATTTTTATGTTTTCTAATTGATTGATTCTTTGAGTAATTAGGGTAGAGTTGATTGTTAATGTTGCCGCCCTTTTAGTTTTAAAAGGAGTGCTTTGTTTTACCATGTTGTCTGAAGAAGTTTTCCATTAGTGTTGACGAAAAGCGCTTTACAATAAACTGCAGTGAGTGGTTCAAGTTAGATCGGAGCCTGTGTTTTGTTTGATTTTCTCAAGTCCCTATGTTAAAGATGTTAGACTAGAGTTACCAGTGTCATTGTTTTATTACCACCACCGCTTGGCATTACAAATCCAAACTGGGAGTGCCTTACTACTTTATCCTCATCTGAAGTGAAAAAAGGTACACAACTAAATAAACGCCTGAGTGTTAAGCAGTATTAGTCTTTCACTTTAAAGAAACAGTGAACAAACCAAGACACAAATAGGAAATCTGGTAAAGCAGAATCAAATTAATTTAAAAAATCCACACAAGAACATGCTGCTTCACAGCAAAGTGAAATGATCAAACGTCTTCAAAAATTCACACATAATTTTTCCTTCCTGTACACTGTACAGATAAACACACTGTCACATATTGCAGTCTTTATCAGAAGAATTGTTAGGATGCACTGATACAACCCCCCCCCCCCACACACACACACCCTCAGAGTGGATCCAGTGTCAATTGCCTTACTTCACCTATGTCAAAAGAAAGGAGAGCATCATCACTACACTGCACTTATCGAAAAGAACACAGGACATTCTCAGTGTCCTGGCCCAGCTTCCCCTAGTCAGTAGGAATACAGCCTTCAGTCTCCCCTGAAAGGAGGCTATTGGTATAATGGGACTAACTCAGTCAACAAATGTGTGTAGAAAATAAAAAGCGCAATAATACAAGTCAGATTTATCATATGCCATCATACTGTTATGGTGTGCTCATGCTTAAGCAGCACTTTCAAAACACATTGATGCAAGTGTGCTAAGCTTTAACGGTAGTGTCCCCTCTCCACCCAGGATATTCATATTGCATCATGGCAGTTTTTATTTTTTTTTTTAATTGTCAACTGGACCTAAGAGCGCATCTGCTTTTAAACATGTGACCTACAGTGAACACCAGGCCGTGCTCTGCCCTCCTTGCTTACGAAATGATCTCAACTACTAAACCTTCTCAAGCAAGGGTCTGCAAGTTAGAGGAAAAACCCATAGCCACCCACTGAGAACAGACCAGCTAGCCAACTGCTGCTCAATCCCACCTTCCAAGTCTGCTTGCAGGCATCTGGACTGGTAACAAAACCTGAATAACCAGGTATCACAGTCAAACATTCCACCTCTGTGCCAGTGAACCAGCAAGGCTTAGGATATGCCATAACGTCAAATCTAACTGTTGAAAGGCACTTTGCATACCATGCAGACTATACCACTTTATACTGGATGCCATACACCTCACTTCTGACAGCAAAGACATGCTTCCCACTCTGTGACTATGAGATTGTCACTGTCTGCAGTTATATCTACATACAGCAGAAAATGAAGTCTTACCTGTAGTTCTAACTGCTGGACAACCTGCATCTGTACTCGACACTGTGCAGTACTTCTGTCATCCAGTGCATGTTCACTGTTGAGATGTCTGTGAAAAAGAGACATAATTCTTTAACTAAAGATGTCCAGAAAGTAAATTAATAAATAAAATTTATATTCTTGGTAAGGAGGACATCTTTGCTCACAAACTACTATAGTTTATGGAAGAATGCAATTGTGTCACAGAAAGCTAGGCACTTAAGAATATTATTAATCATAACTGTGATGACCTTTTTCTTAACTGAATGTGCACTTGTAGCATGGACATCAGCAACTGACCTCGGCGACTATGGGATCAACCAAATAAGCTTCCACTACAAAGTAAAGGCAGGGAAGACTGAACTGTGAAAAAAGCGTTGCAAGATTAATCACATTTTCCTTTCCTGTATGGTGCATGCCTCATTTAACACAACAGGT